>NW_012302762.1:0-3148 GCF_000151885.1 Dipodomys ordii | reverse complement strand
AGCAGTAGCAGTTGCAGGAGAAGCAGAAGGAGAAGCAGAAGGAAAAGCAGAAGAACGAGAACAAGAAGGAGAAACACAAGCAGAAGCAGAAGGAGAAGCAGAAGAAGCAGAAGGAGAAGCAGAAACAGAAGAATAAGCATAAGGACAAGCACAAACAGAAGGAGATGCAGAAGGAGAAGCAGAAGAAGCAGAAGCAGAAGCAGAAGTAGAAGTAGGAGAAAGAGAAGGAAGAGCAGCAGAAGCAATAGGAGAAGCAGAAGCAGAAGGAGAAGCAGAATGAGTAGCAGAAAGAGAAGCAGTAGAACCAGAAGAAGCAGGAAAAGCAGAAGCAGAAGAAAGAGAAGAAGAAAGAGAAGAAGAAGAAGAAGAAGAAGAAGAAGAAGAAGAAGAAGAAGAAGAAGAAGAAGAAGAAGAAGAAGAAGAAGAAGAAGAAGAAGAAGAAGAAGAAGAAGAAGAAGAAGAAGAAGAAGAAGAGGAAGAGGAAGAAGAAGAAGAAGAAGAAGCATAAGGAGAAGCAGTAGAAGAAGAAGAAGCAGAATCAGGAGAAGCAGAAGCAGTAGAAAAAGTATAAGCATAAGAAGCAGAAGCAGAAGCAGAAAGAGGAGAAGGAGAAGCAGAAGTAGAATCAGAAGAAACAGAAGAAGAAGAAGAAGAAGAAACACAAGCAAACGAAACAGAAGAAGGAGAAGAGCAGAAGCAGAAGCAGAAGGAGAAGCAAAAGATGAAGCAGAAAGTGAAGCAGGAAAAGCAGGAGAAGCAGAAGAAGCAGGAGAAGCAGAAACAGAAGAAACAGGAGAAGCCGAAGAAGCAGAAGCATAATCTGAAGCAGGAGAAACAGAAGAAGCACAATCTGAAGCAGAAGCAGAAGAAGCAGAAATAGTAGAATAAGCAGAAGCAGAAGCAGCAGGAGAAGCAGAAGAAGAAGACGGAGAAGGCGAAAGAGAAGCGGAAAGAGAAGCAGAACGAGAAGCAGGAGAAGCAGAAGCAGGAGAAGCAGAAGCAGAAGAAACAGAAGAAGGAGAAGAAGCAGAAGCAGAAGGAGAAGCAGAAAGAGAAGGAAGAGCAGAAAGAGAAGCAGGAGAAGCAGAAGAAGCAGCAGCAGGAGAAGCAGAAGCAGAAGAAGCCGAAGAAGCAGAAGCAGAACCTGAAGCAGAAGGGGAAGCAGGAGAAGCAGAAGAATCAGAATCTGGAGAAGCAGAAGGAGAAGCAGAAGCAGAAAGAGAAGCAAAAGCAAAAGGAGAAGCAGAAGAAACAGAAGAAGCAGCGGCAGTACCAGAAGAAACAGAAGATGCAGAAGCAGAAGGAGAAGCAGAAGGAAAAGCAGAAGAACGAGAAGGAGAAGGAGAAACAGGAGAAGCAGAAAGAGAATCAGAAGAAGGAGCAGGAGAAGGAAAAGCAGCAGGAGAAGCAGAAAGAGCAGCAGAAGGAGAAGCAGGAGATGCAGAAACAGGAGAAGCAGAAGCAGAAGAAACACGAGAAGGACAAGAAGCAGAAGCAGAAGGAGAAGCAGAAACAGAAGGAGAAGCAGAAAGAGAAGGAGGGGAAGCAGAAGAAGCAGAAGCAGGAGAGGCAGAAGCATAAGAATCCGAAGAAGCAGAAGCAGAACCTGAAGCAGAAGGAGAAGCAGGAGAAGCAGAAGAAGCAGAATCTGGAGAAGCAGAATGAGAAGCAGAAGGAGAAGCAGAAGCAGAAAGAGAATCAAAAGCAGAAGGAGAAGCAGAAGAAACAGAAGAAGTAGAAGCAGTAGCAGTTGTAGCAGAAGCAGAAGGAGAAGCAGAAGAAAAAGCAGAAGAACAAGAAGGAGAAGGAGAAACAGAAGGAGAAGCAGAAGGAGAAGCAGAAAGAGAAGCATTTAAAGCGGAAGAAGAAGAAGCAGAAGGAGAAGCAAAAGGAGAAGCAGAAGAAGGAGAAGGAGAAGCAGAAGCAGAAGAAGATGCAGAAGGAGAAGCAGCAGAAGCAGAAGAAGCAGAAGCAGAAGGAGAAGCAGGAAAAGCAGAAGAAGCAGAAGCAAAAGGAGAAGCAAAAGAAGGAGGAGGAGAAGGTGAAGCAGAAGCAGCAGAAGTAGCATAAGGACAAGCACAAACAGAAGGAGATGCAGAAGGAGAAGCAGGAGAAGCAGAAGAAACAGAAGCTGAAGGAGAAGCAGAAGTAGGAGAAGGAGAAGGAGGAGAAGCAGAAGCAGAAAGAGAAGCAGAAGCGGAATGAGAAGCAGAAAGAGAAGCAGGAGAAGCACAAGAAGCAGAAGCAGGAGAAGCCGAAAGAGAAGAAGCAGAAGAAGCAGAAACAGAAGCAGAAGTAGAAGCAGAAGCAGAAGGAGAAGCAGCAGAAGAAGTAGAACCAGAAATTCAGGTACTAGAAACAGAAGAAGCAGAAGCAGAAGGAGAAGCAAAAAGAGAAGCAGAAGGAGAAGGAGAAGAAGCAGCAGAAGGAGAAGCAGCAGAAGAAGCAGAAAAACAAGCAGGAGAAGCAGAAGCAGAAAGAGAAGTAAAAGCAGAAGAAGCAGAAGAAGCAGAAGCAGTAGAAGCATAAGAAGCAGAAGCAGGAGAAGCAGAAGCAGAAGAAAAAGAATAAGCAAAAGAAGCAGAAGCAGAAGCAGTGGGAGAAGCAGAAGAAGGAGAAGGAGAAGGAGCAGCAGAAGGAGAAGTTGAAGCAGAAAGAGAAGCAGAAACAGAAGGAGAAGAAGAACGAGAAACAGGAGAATCAGTAGAAGTAGAAGTAGAAGCAGAAAGAGGAGAAGAAGGAGAAGCAGAAGCAGGAGAAGCAGAAGAAACAGAAGACGCAGAAGCAGAATGAGAAGCAGAAGGAGAAATTGAAGCAGAAGCAGAAGGAGAAGCAGAAGCAAAAGGAGAAGCAGAAGAAGGAGAAGGAGAAGCAGAAGCAGAAGGAGAAGCAGAAGAAGGAGAAAGAGAAGCAGAAAGAGAAGCAGAACGAGAAGCAGGAGAAGCAGAAGCAGGAGAAGCAGAAGCAGAAGAAACAGAAGAAGTTGAAGAAGCAGAAGGAGAAGCAGAAACAGAAGGAGAAGCAGAAAGAGAAGGAGGGGAAGCAGAAGAAGCAGAAGCAGGAAAGCAGAAGCATAAGAATCCGAAGAAGCAGAAGCAGAACCTGAAGCAGAAGGAGAAGCAGGAGAAGCAGAAGAAGCAGAATCTGG
>NW_012302761.1:0-3148 GCF_000151885.1 Dipodomys ordii | reverse complement strand
AGGATGCTGAAGTAGAAGCAGGATGAAGCTGATGAAGCAGAAGTAGAAGTATAAGTTGGTGATGGTAGAAGGGTGTGCAGCTGAAGCATTTGCATAAGCTAGACGTTGATCCAGTATTTGAATAAGAATCTGAACTTGTTGTCATTGGAAGCGTAGGTGGCGGTATATGCTGAGTCAGAAGAATGAGATGAGGAAGAGGCGGAAGAGGAGTATGAGAAGAAGAAGAAGAAGAAGAAGAAGAAGAAGAAGAAGATGAAGAAGAAGAAGAAGAAGAAGAAGAAGAAGAAGAAGAAGAAGAAGAAGAAGAAGAAGAAGAAGAAGAAGAAGAAGAAGGAGAAGGAGAAGCATAAGGAGAAGCAGTAGAAGCAGAAGAAGCAGAAGCAGGAGAAGCAGAACCTGGAGAAGCAGAAGGCGAAGCAGAAGCAGAAAGAGAAGCAAAAGCAGAAGAAGAAGCAGAAGAAACAGAAGAAGCAGAGGCAGTAGCAGAAGAAGCAGAAGATGCAGAAGCAGAAGGAGAAGCAGAAGGAAAAGCAGAAGAACGAGAAGGAGAAGTAGAAGGAGAAACAGAAGGAGAAGCAGAAAGAGAAGCAGAAGAAGGAGCAGGAGAAGGAAAAGCAGCAGGAGAAGCAGAAAGAGCAGCAGAAGGAAAAGCAGGAGATGTAGAAACAGGAGAAGCAGAAGAAGAAGAAAAAGGAGAAGGACAAGAAGCAGAAGCAGAAGGAGAAGCAGATACAGAAGGAGAAGCAGAAAGAGAAGGAGGGGAAGCAGAAGAAGCAGAAGCAGGCAAAGCAGAAGCATAAGAATCCGAAGAATCAGAAGCAGAACCTGAAGCAGAAGGAGAAGCAGGAGAAGCAGAAGAAGCAGAATCTGGAGAAGCAGAATGAGAAGCAGAAGGAGAAGCAGAAGCGGAAAGAGAATCAAAAGCAGAAGGAGAAGCAGAAGAAACAGAAGAAGCAGAAGCAGTAGCAGTAGCAGCAGAAGTAGAAGGAGAAGCAGAAGGAAAAGCAGAAAAACGAGAAGGAGAAGGAAAAACAGAAGCAGAAGCAGAAGGAGAATCAGAAGGAGAAGCAGAAGAAGCAGAAGGAGAAGCGAAGGAGAAGCAGAAGAAGAAGCATAAGGACAAAAACAAGCAGAAGGAGATGCAGAAGGAGAAGCAGGAGAAGCAGAAGAAGCAGAAGAAGAAATAGAAGTAGGAGAAGGAGAAGGAAGAGCAGCAGAAGCAATAGGAGAAGCAGAAGGAGAAGCAGAAGAAGAATGAGAAGCAGAAAGAGAAGCAGTGGAAGCAGAAGAAGCAGGAAAAGCAGAAGCAGAAGAAAGAGAAGAAGAAGAAGAAGAAGAAGAAGAAGAAGAAGAAGAAGAAGAAGAAGAAGAAGAAGAAGAAGAAGATGAAGAAGAAGAAGAAGAAGAAGAAGAAGAAGAAGAAGAAGAAGAAGAAGAAGAAGAAGAAGAAGGAGAAGGAGAAGGAGAAGCAGTAGAAGCAGAAGAAGCAGAAGCAGGAGAAGCAGAACCTGGAGAAGCAGAAGGCGAAGCAGAAGCAGAAAGAGAAGCAAAAGCAGAAGAAGAAGCAGAAGAAACAGAAGAAGCAGAGGCAGTAGCAGAAGAAGCAGAAGAAGCAGAAGCAGAAGGAGAAGCAGAAGGAAAAGCAGAAGAACGAGAAGGAGAAGTAGAAGGAGAAACAGAAGGAGAAGCAGAAAGAGAAGCAGAAGAAGGAGCAGGAGAAGGAAAAGCAGCAGGAGAAGCAGAAAGAGCGGCAGAAGGAGAAGCAGGAGATGTAGAAACAGGAGAAGCAGAAGCAGAAGAAAAAGGAGAAGTACAAGAAGCAGAAGCAGAAGGAGAAGCAGATACAGAAGGAGAAGCAGAAACAGAAGGAGGGGAAGCAGAAGAAGCAGAAGCAGGAAAAGCAGAAGCATAAAAATCCGAAGAATCAGAAGCAGAACCTGAAGCAGAAGGAGAAGCAGGAGAAGCAGAAGAAGCAGAATCTGGAGAAGCAGAATGAGAAGCAGAAGGAGAAGCAGAAGCGGAAAGAGAATCAAAAGCAGAAGGAGAAGCAGAAGAAACAGAAGAAGCAGAAGCAGTAGCAGTAGCAGCAGAAGTAGAAGGAGAAGCAGAAGGAAAAGCAGAGAATCGAGAAGGAGAAGGAAAAACAGAAGCAGAAGGAGAATCAGAAGGAGAAGCAGAAGAAGCAGAAGGAGAAGCGAAGGAGAAGCAGAAGAAGAAGCATAAGGACAAGCACAAGCAGAAGGAGATGCAGAAGGAGAAGCAGGAGAAGCAGAAGAAGCAGAAACAGAAGAAGAAATAGAAGTAGGAGAAGGAGAAGGAAGAGCAGCAGAAGCAATAAGAGAAGCAGAAGGAGAAGCAGAAGAAGAATGAGAAGCAGAAAGAGAAGCAGTGGAAGCAGAAGAAGCAGGAAAAGCAGAAGCAGAAGAAAGAGAAGAAGAAGAAGAGAAGAAGAAGAAGAAGAGAAGAAGAAGAAGAAGAAGAAGGAGAAGAAGAAGAAGGAGGAGAAGCATAAGGAGAAGCAGTAGAAGCAGAAGAAGCAGAAGCAGGAGAAGCAGAAGCAGAAGAAAAGTAATAAGCATAAGAAGCAGAATCATTGGAAGAAGGAGAAGGAGCAACAGAAAGTAGAAGTAGAAGAAGCAGCAGAAGGAGAAGCAGCAGAAGAAGCAGAAAAACAAGCAGGAGAAGCAGAAGCACAAAGAGAAGTAGAAGCAGAAGAAGCAGAAGCAGAAGAAGCAGTAGAAGCATAAGAAGCAGAAGCAGGAGAAGCAGAAGCAGAAGATAAAGAAGAAGCATAAGAAGCAGAAGCAGAGGGAGAAACAGAAGAAGGAGAAAGAGCAGCAGAATGTGAAGCAGAAGGAGATGAAGAAGCAGAAAGAGAAGCAGAAACAGAAGGAGAAGAAAGAGAAGTTGCAGAATCAGAAGAAGCAGAAGCAGAAAGAGAAGGAGAAGAAGCAGAAGGAGAAGCAGAAGGAGAAGGACAAGCAGGAGAAGCAGAAGAAGCAGAAGCGGGAGAAGCAGAAGAAGAAGAAGAAACAGAAGAAAGAGAAGGAACAGAAGGAGAAGCAGAAGCAGAAGGAGAAGCAGAAAGAGAAGCAGAAGAAGCTGTAGCAGGAGAAGCAGAAGCAGAAGAAACAGAAGAAGCCCAAGA
>NW_012302760.1:0-3149 GCF_000151885.1 Dipodomys ordii | reverse complement strand
GAAGAAGCAGTATCTGGAGAAGCAGAATGACAAGCTAAAGGAGAAGCAGAAGCAGAAAGAGAATGAAAAGCAGAAGGAGAAGCAGAAGAAACAGAAGAAGCAGAAGCAGTAGCAGTTGCAGCAGAAGGAGAAGCAGAAGGAAAAGCAGGAGAACAAGAAGGAGAAAGAGAAACAGAAGCAGAAGGAGAAGGAGAATCAGAAGGAGAAGCAGAAGATGCAGAAGGAGAAGCAGAAGGAGAAAAAGAAGCAGAAGAAGCAGCACAAGGAGAAGCAGAAGCAGAAGAAGATGCATAAGGAGAAGCAGGAGGAGGAGAAGAAGCAGAAGCAGAAGGAGAAGTAGAAGTAGGAGAAGGAGAAGGAAGAGCCGCAGAAGCAATAGGAGAAGCAGAAGGAGAAGCAGAAGCAGAATGAGAAGAAGAAAGAGAAGGAGTAGAAGCAGAAGAAGCAGGAAAAGAAGAAGCAGAATAAAGAGGAGGAGGAGAAGAAGAAGAAGAAGAAGAAGAAGAAGAAGAAGAAGAAGAAGAAGAAGAAGAAGAAGAAGAAGAAGAAGAAGAAGAAGAAGAAGAAGAAGAAGAAGAAGAAGAAGAAGAAGAAGAAGAAGAAGAAGAAGAAGGAGAAGGAGAAGGAGAAGAAGGAGAAAGAGAAGGAAAAGCATAAGGAGAAGAAGTAGAAGCAGAAGAAGCAGAAGCAGGAGAAGCAGAAGAAAAAGAATAAGCATAAGAAGTAGAATCAGAGGGAGAAGCAGAAGAAGGACAAGGAGCAGCAGGAGAAGCAGAAGGAGAATCAGAAGGAGAAGAAGAAGAATGAGAAGCAGAAGCTGAAGATGTAGCAGAAGCAGAAGACGATGCAGAAGGAGAAGCAGGAGAAGCAAAAGAAGCAGAAGCAGAACGAGAAGCAGAAGTAGGAGAAGGAGAAGGAAGGGCAGCAGAATCAATAGGAGAAGCAGAAGGAGAAGCAGAAGGAGAATGAGAAGCAGAAAGAGAAGCAGTAGAAGCAGAAGAAGCAGGAAAAGCAGAAGCAGAAGAAAGAGAAGAAGAAGAAGAAGAAGAAGAAGAAGAAGAAGAAGAAGAAGAAGAAGAAGAAGAAGAAGAAGGAGAAGCATAAAGAGAAGCAGTAGAAGCAGAAGAAGCAGAAGCAGGAGAAGCCGAAGCAGAAGAAAAAGAATAAGCAAAAGAAGCAGAAGCAGAAGCAGTGGGAGAAGCAGAAGAAAGAGAAGAAGAAGGAGCAGCAGAAGGAGAAGCAGAAGCAGAAAGAGAAGCAGAAACAGAAGGAGAACAAGAAGGAGAAGCAGGAGAATCAGAAGAATCAGAAGTAGAAGCAGAAAGAGGAGAAGAAGGAGAAGCAGAAGTAGAATCAGAAGAAACAGAAGAAGAAGCAGAAGAAACAGAAGCAAAAGAAACAGAAGAAGGAGAAGAGCAGAAGCAGAAGCAAAAGGAGAAGCAGAAGCAGAAGGAGAAGCAGAAAGAGAAGCAGGAGAAGCAGAAGAAGCAGGAGAAGCAGAAGCAGAAGAAACAGGAGAAGCCGAAGAAGCAGAAGCAGAATTGAAGCAGAAGGAGAAACAGAAGAAGCACAATCTGAAGCAGAAGCAGAAGAAACAGTAATAGTAGATTAAGCAGAAGCAGAAGCAGCAAGAGAAGCAGAAGAAAAAGAAGTCGGAGAAGGCGAGAGAGAAGGATTAGGAGTAGGAGAAGCAAAAGGATAAGCAGAAGCAGAAAGAGACGCAGAAGGAAAAGCAGCACGAGAAGTAGGAGAAGCAGGAGAAGCAGAAGCAGGAGAAGCAGAAGAAACAGAAGACGCAGAAGCAGAATGAAGAGCAGAAGGAGAAATTAAACAGAACCAGAAGGAGAAGCAGAAGCAGAAGGAGAAGCAGAAGAAGAAGGAGAATCAGAAAGAAAAGCAGAAAGAGAAGCAGAACGAGAAGCAGGAGAAGCAGAAGCAGGAGAAGCAGAAGAAACAGAAGACGCAGAAGCAGAATGAGAAGCAGAAGGAGAAATTAAACAGAACCAGAAGGAGAAGCAGAAGCAGAAGGAGAAGCAGAAGAAGGAGAAGGAGAATCAGAAAGAGAAGCAGAAAGAGAAGCAGAACGAGAAGCAGGAGAAGCAGAAGCAGGAGAAGCAGAAGCAGAAGAAACAGAAGAAGGAGAAGAAGCAGAAGCAGAAGGAGAAGCAGAAACAGACGGAAAAGCAAAAACAGAAGCAGGAGAAGCAGAAGAAGCAGCACAGGAGAAGCAGAAGCAGAAGAAGCCGAAGAAGCAGAAGCAGAACCTGAAGCAGAAGGAGAAGCAGGAGAAGCAGAAGAAGCAGAATCTGGAGAAGCAGAAGGAGAAGCAGAAGCAGAAAGAGAAGCAAAAGCAGAAGGAGAAGCAGAAGGAGAACAGAAGAAACAGAAGAAGCAGAGGCAGTAGCAGAAGAAGCAGAAGATGCAGAAGCAGAAGGAGAAACAGAAGGAAAAGCAGAAGAACGAGAAGGAGAAGGAGAAACAGAAGGAGAAGCAGAAAGAGAAGCAGAAGAAGGAGCAGGAGAAGATAAAGCAGCTGGAGAAGCAGAAAGAGCAGCAGAAGGAGAAGCAGGAGATGCAGAGACAGGAGAAGCAGAAGCAGAAGCAGAAGAAACAGGAGAAGGACAAGAAGCAGAAGCAGAAGGAGAAGCAGAAACTGAAGGAGAAGCAGAAAGAGAAGGAGGGGAAGCAGAAGAAGCAGAAGCAGGAGAAGCAGAAGCATAAGAATCCGAAGAAGCAGAAGCAGAACCTGAAGCAGAAGGAGCAGCTGGAGTAGCAGAAGAAGCAGAATCTAGAGAAGCAGAATGAGAAGCTGAAGGAGAAGCAGAAGCAGTAAGAGTATCAAAAGCAGAAGGAGAAGCAGAAGAAACAGAAGAAGTAGAAGCAGTAGCAGTTGTAGCAGAAGCAGAACGAGAAGCAGAAGAACTAGAAGGAGAAGGATAATCAGAAGGAGAAGCAGAAGGAGAAGCAGACAGTGAAGCACGTAAAGCTGATGAAGAAGAAGCAGAAGGAGAATCTGAAAGGAGAAGCAGATAAAGGAGTAAGAGAAGCAGATGAAGATGAAGAATGAGAAGCAGAATGAGGCAGAAGCAGAATGTAGAAGAGGAAAAGCTGAAGTAGTCAGAAGGTATAAGATGGGAGGATTGAGATGG
>NW_012302759.1:0-3149 GCF_000151885.1 Dipodomys ordii | reverse complement strand
GAGAAGCAGAAGAAGCAGTAGCAGGAGAAGCAGAAGCAGAAGAAACAGAAGAAGCCGAAGAAGCCGAAGCAGGACCTGAAGCAGAAGAAACAGAACAAGCAGAAGAAGCAGAAGCAGAACGAGAAGCAGAAGAAGAAGGAGAAGGAGAAAGAGAAGGATTAGGTGTAGGAAGACCAGAAGGAGAATCAGAAGCAGAACGAGAAGCAGAAGGAGAAGCAGAAGGAGAAGCAGAAGGAGAAGCAGAAGCAGAAGAAGCAGCAGAAGGAGAAGCAGAAGCAGAAGAAGATGCAGAAGGAGAAGCAGTAGAAGCAGAAGAAGCAAAAGCAGGAGAAGCAGAAGTAGGAGAAGGAGTATGAGAAGGAAGGGCAGCAGAAGGAATAGGAGAAGCAGAAGGAGAAGCAGAAGGAGAAGCAGAAAGAGAACCAGTAGAAACAGAAGAAGCAGGAAAAGCAGAAGCAGACGAAAGAGAAGAAGAAGAAGAAGAATAAGAAGAAGAAGAAGAAGACGAAGGAGAAGAAGAAGAGAAGAAGAAGCATAAGGAGAAGCATAAGGAGAAGCATAAGGAGAAGCATAAGGAGAAGCATAAGGAGAAGCAGTAGAAGCAGAAGAAGCAAAAGCTGGAGAAGCAGAAGCAGAAGAAAAAGAATAAGCAAAAGAAGCAGAAGCAGAAGCAGAAGCAGAAAGAGGAGAAGAAGGAGAAGCAGAAGTAGAATCAGAAGAAACAGAAGAAGAAGCAGCAGAAGAAACAGAAGCAAACGAAACAGAAGAAGGAGAAGAGCAGAAGCAGAAGCAGAAGCAGAAGCAGAAGGAGAAGCAGAAAGAGAAGCAGGAGAAGCAGAAGAAGCAGGAGAAGCAGAAGCAGAAGAAACAGGAGAAGCCGAAGAAGCAGAAGCAGAATATGAAGCAGGAGAAACAGAAGAAGCACAATCTGAAGCAGAAGCAGAAGAAATAGAAATAGTAGAATAAGCTGAAGCAAAAGCAGCAGGTGAAGCAGAAGAAGAAGAAAGAGAAGGCGAAAGAGAAGGATTAGGAGTAGGAGAAGCAAAAGGATAAGCAGAAGCAGAAAGAGACGCAGAAGGAGAAGCAGCACGAGAAGTAGGAGAAGCAGGAGAAGCAGAAGCAGAAGAAGCAGAAGAAAAAGAAGACGCAGAAGCAGAATGAGAAGCAGAAGGAGCAATTGAAGCAGAAGCAGAAGGAGAAGCAGAAGCAGAAGAAGGAGAAGCAGAAAGAGAAGCAGAAAGAGAAGCACAACGAGAAGCAGGAGAAGCAGAAGCAGGAGAAGCAGAAGCAGAAGAAACATAAGAAGGAGAAGAAGAAGAAGGAGAAGCAGAAACAGAAGGAAAAGCAGAAGTAGAAGCAGGAGCAGCAGAAGAAGCAGCAGCAGGAGAAGCAGAAGCAGAAGGAGCCGAAGAAGCACAAGCAGAACCTGAAGCATAAGGAGATAGAGGAGAAGTAAAAGAAGCAGAATCTGGAGAAGCAGAAGGAGAAGCAGAAGCAGAAAGAGAAGCAAAAGGAAAAGGAGAAGCAGAAGAAACAGAAGAAGCAGAGGCAGTACCAGAAGAAGCAGAAGATGCAGAAGCAGAAGGAGAAGCAGAACGAAAAGCAGAAGAACGAGAAATAGAAGGAGAAGGAGAAACAGGAGAAGCAGAAAGAGAAGCAGAAGAAGGAGCAGGAGAAGGAAAAGCAGCAGGAGAAGCAGAAAGAGCAGCAGAAGGAGAAGCAGGAGATGCAGAAACAGGAGAAGCAGAAGCAGAAGAAAAAGGAGAAGGACAAGAGGCGGAAGCAGAAGGAGAAGCAGAAACAGAAAGAGAAGCAGAAGCAGAAAGAGAAGGAGGGGAAGCAGAAGAATCAGAAGCAGGAGAGGCAGAAGCTTAAGAATCCGAAGAAGCAGAGGCAGAACCTGAAGCAGAAGGAGAAGCAGGAGAAGCAGAAGAAGCATATCTGGATAAGCAGAATGAGAAGCAGAAGGAGAATCAGAAAGAGAATCAAAAGCAGAAGGAGAAGCAGAAGAAACAGAAGAAGAAGAAGCAGTAGCAGTTGTAGCAGAAGCAGAAGTAGAAGAAGAAGGAAAAGCAGAAGAACAAGAAGGAGAAGGAGAAACAGAAGGAGAAGCAGAAAGAGAAGCAGGTAAAGCAGAAGAAGAAGAAGCAGAAGGAGAAGCAGAACCTGAAGCAGAAGGAGAAGCAGTAGAAGCAGAAGAAGCAGAATCTGGAGAAGCAGAAGGAGAAGCAGAATCAGAAAGAGAAGCAAAAGCAGAAGGAGAGCAGAAGGAGAAGCAGAAGAAGCAGAGGCAGTAGCAGAAGAAGCAGAAGATGCAGAAGCAGAAGGAGAAGCAGAAGGAAAAGCAGAAGAACGAGAAGGAGAAGGAGAAACAGAAGGAGAAGCAGAAAGAGAAGCAGAAGAAGGAGCAGAAGAAGGAAAAGCAGCAGGAGAAGCAGAAAGAGCAGCAGAAGGAGGAGAAGGACAAGAAGCAGAAGCAGAAGGAGAAGCAGAAACAGAAGGAGAAGCAGAAAGAGAAGGAGGGGAAGCAGAAGAAGCAGAAGCAGGAGAGGCAGAAGCTTAAGAATCCGAAGAAGCAGAAGCAGAACCTGAAGCAGAAGGAGAAGCAGGAGAAGCAGAAGAAGCAGAATCTGGATAAGCAGAATGAGAAGCAGAAGGAGAATCAAAAAGAGAATCAAAAGCAGAAGGAGAAGCAGAAGAAACAGAAGAAGTAGAAGCAGTAGCAGTTGTAGCAGAAGCAGAAGGAGAAACAGAAGAAGTTAGGTGCTAGTACAGTGAACATAGACCTATAGATTGGCAATTCCTTTATGAGTCCCTTCGGGGAATGAGGGACATGGAGGAGGGAAAAAGAGCAAAGTTAGGAAGCCTTGGGGGCTATTGTCCAAAACTTGAAAAGAGGACCAGGCTTGGACTTTTCGATTTTGAGAGGAGAGGAGAGGATGTTTGCTAAGAAGCTTCCCAAAGAGTCAGGTGCTGTAAGGATCATGGTTCGAGGACAGCCTTATGCAGAAAAGTCCTTCAGACTCTGCCTCACTGGAGGGAAGCGGGGGATGGCAGTGGATGCCTGCGATCCCAGCAACTATGGAAAATGTAAGGCAGATTGTGGCTCATTTGCATGTATGCCCTTAAAACAAACAGTAAAAAGTTGA
>NW_012302758.1:0-3149 GCF_000151885.1 Dipodomys ordii | reverse complement strand
TGTGGGACACAGGGAGACACAGCGGGGTACAAAGCTGGACACAGCGGGGTACACAGAGGAACACAGCGGGGACGCAGCGGGGAAACAGCGTGACACAGCAGGACACAGCGGGAAACAGCCGGGGACACAGCGAGGACACAGCGGCAAAGAACGGGGGACACAGCAAGGACACAGTGGGACACAGCGGGGGCACAGCGAGACATAGCGGGGGACACAGCGGGGGACACAGAGGGACACAGCGGGACACAGCGGGCGACACAGGGAGGACACAGCGGGACACAGCGGGGGACATAGCAAGGACACATTGGGACACAGCGGGACTCAGCGGGGCACAGCAGTACACAGCGGGACACACCGGAACACAGCGGGGACACAGCAGAGACACAGCGGGGGACTCTGTGGGACACTGCAGGGGACACAGCGAGGACACAGCGGGACACAGCGGGGGACATAGCGAGGACACATTGGGACACAGCGGGGACACAGCGGGACTCAGCGGGGCACAGCAGTACACAGCGGGACACACCGGGACACAGCGGGGACACGGCAGAGACACAACGGGGGACACAGCGGGACACAGCGGGGGACACAGGGAGGACACAAAGGGACCCAGGTAAACCCAGCGGCAATATGGCAGGGACACAGCAGGACACAGCGGGGAAAAAAGCGAAGACTCAGCGGGGACTCAGCGGGGGACACAGCGGGACACAGCGGGGAACACAGGGAGGACATAGCGGGACTCAGCGGGACCCAGCGCCGTTACAGCGGGGACACAGCGGGACACAGCGGGGTGAACAGCTGGGGACACAACGGGACACTCGGGGGACACAGCGAGGACACAGCGGGACACAGCGAGACACAGCGGGGACACTGCGGGAACATAGTGGGACACAGCGGCGACACAGATGGGACTCAGCGGGACAAAGCGGGGGACACAGCGGGACACAGCGGGACAAAGCTAGGGACACAGCGGGGACAAAGCGGCAGACAGCCGGGGACACAGCGAGAACACAGCTTGAAACAGCGGCGACACAGATGGGACTCAGCGGGACAAAGCGGGGGACACAGCGGGACACAGCGGGGGACACAGCGGGGGACAGCGGAGACAGAGAGGGGCCAAAGCGAGACACAACGGTGACACAGCTGGACACAACAGAGTACACAACGGGACACAGCGGGCACACAGCGGGGACACAGCGGGTCATAGCGGGACAAAGCGGAACACAGCAGGTGTCACAGCGGGACACAGCAGGGGACCCAGCAAGGACACAGCGGGACACAGCGGGAGACACAGCTGGGGACACAGCGGGACACAGCGGGGAACACATCGAGGACACAGCGGAACCCTGCAGGAGACAGCGTCGATACAGCAGGGACACAGCGGGACACAGCGGGACACAGCTGGACGCAGCTGGGGACACAGCGGGGACACAGTGGGACACAGCGGAATACAGCGAGGGACAAAGCGGGAGACAGCGGGGGACACAGCGAGGACACAGGGGGACACAGCGGCAACACAGAGGGGACTCAGCGGGGGACACAGCGTGGGACAAAGTGGGACAACACGGGACACAGTGTTACACAGCGGGACACAGCGGGGACACTGCGGGACACAGCAGGACAAAGCGGGGGACAAAGTGGGCCACAGCGGGCCACAGCGGGGGACACAGCGGGGGACAGCGGAGAGAGAGAGTGGCCAAAGCGAGACACAGCGGTGACACAGCTGGACACAGCGGGGTACACAGCGGGACACAGCGGGCACACAGCGGGGACACAGCGTCGATTCAGCGGGGACACAGCGAGACACAGCGGGGAACACAGGAAGGAAACAGCGGGACCCAGTGGGACACAGAGTCGATACAGCAGGACACAACGTGGTACACAACTAGGAACACAACGGGACACAGCGGGGGACACAGCGAGGACACAGCGGGAAATAGCGGGACACAGCGGGGGACACAGCGGGACCCAGCGGGAGACCCAGCGAGGACACAGCAGGACACAGCGGGACACAGCGTCGATACAGCGGGCACACAGCGTTACACAGCGTGGTACACAGCTGTGGACACAACGGGACACAGTGGGGGCACAGCGGGACACAGTGGGACACAGTGGGACACAACCGGTACAAAGCATGAGACACAGCGGGGGACAGAGCTGGAGACAGCGGGGGACACAGCCAGGATACAGCGGGACACAGCGTCGATACAGCGGGCACACAGCGTTACACAGCGTGGTACACACTGTGGACACAACGGGACACAGTGGGGGCACAGCCGGACACAGCGGGACACAGTGGGACACAGCGGGGTCAAAGCGTGAGACACAGCGGGGGACAGAGAGGGAGACAGCAAGGGACACAGCGAGGAAACAGCGGGACACAGCGGTGACAAAGCGGGGACTCAGCGGGGGACACAGTGGGACACAGCGGGGGACACAGCGGGACACAGCGCGGGACACTGCGGGACACAGTGTGGGACAGAGAGTGGGACACAGCGAGACACAGCGGGGACAAAGTTGGACACAGCGGGGTACACAGAGGGACACAGCAGGGACACAGCGGGGAAACAGCGTGACACAAAAGGACACAGCTGGACACAGCGGGGTACACAGCGGGACACAGCGGACATACAGCGGGGACAGAGAGGGACACAGCGGGACACAGCGGGGACAGAGCGGGACACAGTCGGACACAGCGGGACACAGCGGGGGACACAGAGGGACACAGCGGGACACAGCAGGGGATCCAGCGAGGACACAGCGGCACACAGCGGGGGACACAGCGAGGACACAGCGATGGACACAACGGTGGACACAGCGGGACACAGTGGGGAACACAGCGAGGACACAGCAGGACACAGCGGGAAACACTGCGAGGTCACAGCGGGGGACAAAGCGGGACAACACGGGACACAGTGTGACACAGTGGGACACAGCTGGGACACTGCAGGGGCACAGCGAGACAAAGCGGGCGACACAGCGAGACACAGCGGGGGACACAGCGGGGGCCAGCAGGGGACAGAGAGGGGACACAGAGGGACAGAGCGGGGGACACAGAGGGGTACACAGCGGGACACAGCCGGAAACACAGCGCGGACACAGCGGGACACACCGGGACACAGCGTCAATACAGTGGGGACAGAGAGGGT
>NW_012302757.1:0-3149 GCF_000151885.1 Dipodomys ordii | reverse complement strand
TCCCCGCTGTGTCTCACTGTGTCCCACGCTCTGTCCCCCACTGTGTCCCGTTTGTGTACCCCGTTGTTTCCCACTGTGTCCCCAACTGTGTCCCGCTGTGTCCCCGCAGGTTCCCCTCTGTTTCCCGCTGTGTCCCGCTGTGTTCCGTGGTGTCCTCGCTGTGTCCCCCTGCTGTGTCCCGTTGTGTCCCGCTGTGTCCTCGCTTTGTCCCCCTGCTGTGACCCGTTGTGTCCCACTGTTTCACCACTGTGTCCCACACTGTGTCCCGCTGTGTCCCCCACTGTGTCCCGCTGTGTCCTCGCAGGTTCACCTCTGTTTCTCGCTGTGTCCCGTTGTGTGCCGCTGTGTCCTCGCAGTGTCCCCTCTGTGTCCCGCTGTGTCCCGCTGTGTCTCCGCAAGTTCACCTCTGTTTCCTGCTGTGTCCCGTTGTGTGCCGCTGTGTCCTCGCTGTGTATCCGCTGTGTCCTGCTGTGTCCCGCTGTGTCCTCGCTGTGTCCCCCTGCTGTGTCCTGTTGTGTCCACAGATGGTTACCACGCTGTGTAACGCTGTGTCCATGCTGTGTTCTCCGCTCTGTCCCACAGTGTCCCCAGCTGTGTCCCCCGCTGTGTCCCACTGTGTCCTCGCTGTGTCCCCTGCTGTGTCCCCTGCTGTGTCCCGCTGTGTCCCCCGCTGTGTTCCAACGGGTCCCGCTATGTCCCGCTCGGTCCCTGCTCTGTCCCGCTGTGTCCCCACTGTGTGCCCGCTGTGTCCCTCTGTGTACTCCGTTGTGTCCAGCTATGTCACCGCTGTGTCTTGCTTTGGCCCCTCTCTGTCTCCGCTGTCCCCCGCTGTGTCCCCCGCTGTGTCCCCGCTGTGTCCCACTGTGTCCCGCTGTGTCCCGCTGTGTCCCCGCTGTAACGACGCTGGGTCCCGCTGAGACCCGCTATGTTGTCCATGTGTTCCCCGCTGTGTCCCACTGTGTCCCCCGCTGTGTCCCGCTGTGTCCCATTTTGTCCCGCTGAGTCCCCTCTGTGTCGCTGCTGTGTCCCGCTGTATCATTGCTGTGTCCCCCGCTGTCTGCCGCTTTGTCCCCGCGGTGTCCCAAGCTGTGTCCCGCTGTGTCCCTCTGTGTAGCCCGCTGTGTCCCGCTATGTTCCCGCAGTGTCCCCGCTGTGTACCGCTATGTCCCGCTGTGTCCTCGCTGTGTCCCCCGCAGTGTCCCGTTGTGTCCCCAGCTGTGCAACCCGCTGTGTCCCGCTGTGGCCCCCGCTGTGTCCCGCTGTGTCTCACTGTGTCCCGCTGTGTCCTCGCTGTGTCCCCCGCTGTGTCCCGTTGTATACCCAGCTGTGTACCCCACTGTGTCCTGCTGTGTCCCCGCTGTATCGATGCTGTGTCCCGCTGTGTCCCGCTGTGTCCCCCACTGTGTCCCTTTGTGGCCCCAGCTGTGTACCCCGCTGTGTCCCGCTGTGTCCTCTCTGTATCGACTCTGTTTCCCGCTCGGTCCCGCTGTGTCCTCGCAGTGTTCCCCGTTGTGTGCCGCTGTGTCTCCCGCTGTGTACTGCTGTGTCCCCCGCTGTGTCCCGTTGTGTCCCCAGCTGTGTACCTCGCTGTGTCCTGCTGTGTCCCCGCTGTACCGACCCTGTGTCCCGCTGTGTACTCGCTGTGTTCCCTGCTGTGTCCCGCTGTGTCCCCCGCTGTGTTTCCCACTGTGTCCCGCTGTGTTCCACTTTGTCCCCTGCTGTGTCCCTGCTGTGTCCCCGCTATGTCCAGCTGTGTCCCGCTATGTCCCGCTGTGTCCCTCTGTGTCCCCCGCTGAGTCCCGCTGTGTCCCCAATGTGTCCCGCTGTGTCCTTGCTGTGTCACCTGCTGTGTCCCGCTTTGTCCCCCCTGTGTCCGCCGCTGTGTCCCGCTGTATTCCCCGCTGTGTCCCGCTGTGTCCCCAGCTGTGTCCCTGCTGTGTCCCCCGCGTTGTCCTCGCAGTGTCGCTCTGTTTCCCTCTGTGTCCCCCGATGTGTCCCGTTGTGTCCCACGCTGTGTACCCCGCTGTGTCCCGCTGTGTACCACGGTGTGTCCCGCTGTGTCCCCCGCTGTGTCCCGCTGTGTCCCCCGCAGTGTCAAGCTTTGTCACCGCTGCGTCCCTCTGTGTCCCCTGCTGTGTCCCCCACTGTGTCCGGCTGTGTTCCCCCACTGTGTTCCGCTGTGACCAATGCTGTGTCCCAGCTGTGTCCGGCTGTGTGCCCGATGTGTCCCGCTGTGTCCCCGCTGTGTCCCCGCTGTGTCCTGCTGTTTACCCCTCTGTGTCCAGCTGTGTCCCCGATCTGTCCCGCTGTGTCCTCACTGTGTCCCCCGTTGTGTCCTGCTGTGTCCCCCGCTGTGTCCGACTGTGTCCCGCTGTATACCACTCTGTCCCAGATGTGTCCCGCTGTGTCCCGATGTGTCCCCTGCTGTGTCCCCCGCTGTGTCCCGCTGTGTCCCCCGCTGTGTCCCGCTGTTTCCCCCGCTGTCTCCAGCTCTGTCCCCCGCTGTGTCTCAAGCTTTGTCCCCGCTGTGTCCCGCTGTGTCCCCCTGTGTCCTCCCTGTGTCCCTGCTGTTTCCCCGATGTGTCCCCGCTGTGTACCCCTCTGTGTCCAACTGTGTTCCCGCTGTGTCCCGCTGTGTCCCGCTGTGTCCGTGTGTGTACTGCTGTATCCCCCACTGAGTCCCGCTGTGTCCCCGATGTGTCCTGCTGTGTCCCCCGCTGTGTCCTGCTCTGACTACTGCTGTGTCCCTGCTGTGTCCCGCTGTGTTCTGCTGAGTCCCCCTGTGTCCCGCTGTGTCCTCGCTGTGTCCCACGCTTTGTTCCACTGTGCCCTTGCTATGTCCCACTGTGAACACTTCGGTGTCCACCTCTGTGTCCCGCTGTGTCCCTCTGTGTCTCGCTGTGTACTGCTGTGTCCCTGCTGTGTCTCGCTGAGTACCAGCTGTGTCCCGCTGTGTCCTCCCTGTGTCCCACGCTCTGTTCCGCTGTGTCCTCTCTGTGTCACCCGATGTGTCCCTTTGTGTCCGCAGCTATGTACCCCGCCTGTGTCCCGCTTGTGTCCTCGCCTGTATCAACGCTGGTGTCCCCCCTGAGGTCCCCCTGTGTCCTTTGCTGAGGACACACACCAGGTCTTACAGCTTTTGTCCCCAC
>NW_012302756.1:0-3149 GCF_000151885.1 Dipodomys ordii | reverse complement strand
AAGAAGGAGAAGCAGAAGAAGGAGAAGGAGAAGCAAAGCAGAAAAATATGCAGAAGGAAAACAGAGGAAGCAGAAGCAGAAGGAGAAGCAGGAAAACAGAAGAAGCAGAAGCAAAAGGAGAAGCAAAAGAAGTAGAAGGAGAAGCAGAGGCAGAAGAAGAAGCATAAGGCCAAGCACAAGCAGAAGGAGATGCAGAAGGAGAAGCAGAAGAAGCAGAAGATGAAGGAGAAGCAGAAGTAGGAGAAGGAGAAGGAGGAGAAGCAGAAGCAGAAGCGGAATGAGAAGCAGAAAGAGAAGCAGGAGAAGCACAAGAAGCAGAACCAGGAGAAGCCGAAAGAGAAGAAGCAGAAGAAGCAGAATCAGAATCAGAAGTAGAAGCAGAAGGAGAAGCAGCAGAAGAAGTAGAATTAGAAATTCAGGCAGGAGAAACAGAAGAAGCAGAAGCAGAAGCAGAAGGCGAAGCAAAAAGAGAAGGAGAAGGAGAAGAAGCAGCAGAAGGAGAAGCAGAAGAAGAAGCAGAAAAACAAGCAGGAGAAGCAGAAGCACAAAGAGAAGTAGAAGCAGAAGAAGCAGAAGCAGAAGAAGAAGCAGTAGAAGCAGAAGAAGCAGAAGCAGGAGAAGCAGAAACAGAAGAAATAAAGAAGCATAAGATGCAGAAGCAGATGGAGAAACAGAAGTAGGAGAAAGAGCAGCAGAAGGTGAAGCTGAAGGAGATGCAGAAGCAGAAAGAGAAGCAGAAACAGAAGGAGAAGAAGAAGGAGAAGTTGGAGAATCAGAAGAAGCAGAAGCAGAAAGAGAAGGAGAAGAAGGAGAAGAGAAGGAGAAGGGCAAGCAGGAGAAGCAGAAGAAGCAGAAGCAGGAGAAGCAGAAGAAGAAGAAACAGAAGAAAGAGAAGGAGCACAAGGAGAAGCAGAAGCAGAAGGAGAAGCAAAAGAGAAGCAGAAGAAGCAGAAGAAGCAGTAGCAGGAGAAGCAGAAGCAGAAGAAACAGAAGAAGCCCAAGAAGCAGAAGGAGAACCTGAAGCAGAAGGACAAGCAGAAGCAGCAGAAGCTGGAGAAGCAGAAGCAGAAGAAACAGAACAAGGAGAAGAAGCAGAAGCAGAACGAGAAGCAGAAGAAGAAGAAGGAGAAAGAGAAGGATTAGGAGTAGGAGGAGCAGAAGGAGAATCAGAAGCAGAAAGAGAAGCAGAAGGAGAAGCAGAAGGAGAAACAGAAGAAGCAGAAGTAGGAGAAGCAGAAGCAGAATGAGAATGAGAAGCACAAGAAGGAGAAATTGAAGGAGAATGAGAATGAGACAGAGAAGCAGAAGGAGAAGTAAGAGAAGCAGGAGAAGAAGCAGGAGAAGCAGAAGCAGAAGAAACAGAAGAAGGCGAAGAGCAGAAGCAGAAGCAGACGGAGAAGCAGAAGCAAAAGGAGAAGCAGAAGAAGCTGACGCAGAAGAAGAAGAAACAGAAAAAGCAGAAGAAGCAGAAGAAGAAGCAGCAGGAGAAGCAGAAGAAGAAGAAGGAGAAGGAGAAAGAGAAGGATTAGGAGTAGGAGAAACAGAAGGATAAGCAGAAGCAGAAAGAGAAGGAGAATGAGAAAGAGAAGCAGGAGAAGTAGAAGAAGCAGGAGAAGTAGAAGAAGCAGAAACAGGAGAAGCAGAAGCAGAATGAAAAGTAGAAGAAGGAGAAACTGAAACAGAAGAAGATGCAGAAGGAGAAGCAGGAGCAGTAGTAGAAGCAGAAGAAGGAGAAGCAGAAGGAGAAGCATAAAGAGAAACAGAAGGAGAAGCAGGAGAAGCAGAAGCAGGAGAAGCAGAATCAGAAGAAATAGAAGAAGGAGAAAAAGCAGAAGCAGAAAGAGAAGCAGAAACAGAAGGAGAAGCAGAAATAGAAGCAGAAGAAGCCGAAGAAGCAAAAGCAGAACCTAAAGCAGAAGGAGAAGCAGGAGAAGCAGAAGAAGCAGAATCTGCAGAAGAAGAAGGAGAACCAGAGGGAGAAGCAGAAGCAGAAAGAGAAGCAAAAGCAGAAGGAGAAGCAGAAGGAGAAGCAGAAGAAACAGAAGAAGCAGAATCAGTAGCAGAAGAAGCTGAAGATGCAGAACCAGAAAGAGAAGCAGAAGGAATAGCAAAAGAACGAGAAGGAGAAATAGAAGGAGAAGCAGAAGGAGAAGCAGGAAAAGCAGAAGAAACAGAAGCAGACGGAGAAGCAGAAGAAGGAGAAGGAGAAGCCAGAGCTGAAGAAGAAGCAGAAGGAAAAGCACAAGCAGAAGGAGATGCAGAAGGAGAAGCAGGAAATGCAGAAGACACAGAAGCAGAAGGAGAAGAATAAGGAGAATAATCAGAATCAGAAGAAGCAGAAGCAGAAATAGAAAGAGAAGCCGACGAAGAGAAGCAGAACGAGAAGCAGGAGAAGCAGAAGAAGCACAAGCGGGAGAAGCAGAAGAAGAAGAAACAGAAGAAGGAGAAGGAGCAGAAGCAGAAGGAGAAGCAGAAGGAGAAGCAGAAAGAGAAGCAGGAAAAGCAGAAGAAGCAGAAGAAGGAGAAGCAGAAGGAGAAGAATCAGGAGAAGGACAAGAAGCAGAAAGAGAAGCAGTAGAAGCAGAAGAAGCAGGAAAAGCAGAAGCAGAAAAAAGAGAAGAAGAAGAAGACGAAGAAGAAGAAGAAGCAGCAGCAGCAGAAGGAGAAGCATAAGGAGAAGCATAAGGAGAAGCAGTAGAAGCAGAAGAAGCAGAAGCAGGAGAAGCTGAAGCAGAAGAAATAGAATAAGCATAAGAAGCAGAAGCAGAAGCAGTGAGAGAAGCAGAAGAAGGAGAAGGAGAAGGAGCAGCAGAAGGAGAAGCAGAAGCAGAAAGAGATGCAGGAACAGAAGGAGAACAAGAAGGAGAAGGAGGAGAATCAGAAGAAGCAGAAAGAGAAGCAAAAGCAGAAGGAGAAGCAGAAGAAACTGAAGAAGCAGAAGCAGTAGCAGAAGAATCTGAAGATGCAGAAGCAGAAAGAGAAGCAGAAGGAATAGCAGAAGAACAAGAAGGAGAAACAGAAGGAGAAGCTGAAGGAGAAGCAGGAAAAGAAGAAGAAGCAGAAGCAGACGGAGAAGCAGGAGAAGGAGAAGGAGAAGCAGAAGCAGAAGAAGTAGCAGAAAAAGCAGAATCTGGAGAAGAAGAAGGAGA
>NW_012302755.1:0-3149 GCF_000151885.1 Dipodomys ordii | reverse complement strand
CTGGTTCTCCTTCTGCTTCTCTCTCTTCTTCTCCTTCTGTTTCTCCTTCTCCTTCTCGTTCTTCTGCTATTCCTTCTGCTTCTCTTTCTGCTTCTGCATCTTCAGCTTCTTCTGCTACTGCTTCTGCTTCTTCTGTTTCTTCTGCTTCTCCTTCTGCTTTTGCTTCTCTTTCTGCTTCTGCTTCTCCTTCTGGTTCTCCTTCTTCTTCTCCAGATTCTGCTTCTTCTGCTTCTCCTTCCGCTTCAGGTTCTGCTTCTGCTTCTTCGGCTTCTTCTGCTTCTATTTCTGCTTCTCCTTCTGTTTCTGCTTCTCTTTCTGCTTCTGCTTCTTCTCCTTCTTCTATTTCTTCTGCTTATGCTTCTCCTGCTTCTCCTTCTGTTTCTCTTTATCCTTATCCTTCTGCTTCTCCTTCTCCTTCTCCTTCTTCTGCTTCTCCTTCTGCTTCTGCTTCTGCTTCTTCTGTTTCTCCTGCCTGAATTTCTGGTTCTATTTCTTCTGCTGCTTCTCCTTCTGCTTCTGCTTCTCCTTCTGCTAATGTTTCTGCTTCTTCTGCTTCTTCTCTTTCGGCTTCTCCTGCTTCTGCTTCTTGTCCTTCTCCTGCTTCTCTTTCTGCTTCTCATTCTGCTTCTGCTTCTCCTTCTGCTTCTCCTCCTTCACCTTTTCCTACTTCTGCTTCTCCTTCAGCTTCTGCTTCTTCTGCTTCTCCTGCTTCTCCTTCTGCATCTCCTTCTGCTTGTGCTTTTCCTTATGCTTCTGCTTCTGCTTCTCCTTCTCCTTCTTTTGCTTCTCCTTTTGCTTCTGCTTCTTCAGCTTTTCCTGCTTCTCCTCCTGCTTCTGCTTCTTCTGCTTCTCCTGCTTCTCCTTCTGCATCTTCTTCTGCTTCTCCTTCTCCTTCTTCTGCTTCTCCTTCTGATTCTCCTTTTGCTTCTCCTTCGTCTGCTTTACCTGCGTCTCTTTCTGCTTCTCCTTCTGTTTCTCCTTCTCCTTCTTGTTCTTCTGCTTTTCCTTCTGCTTCTGCTACAACTGCTTCTGCTTCTACTTCTTCTGTTTCTTCTGCTTCTCCTTCTGCTTTTGATTCTCTTTCTGCTTCTGCTTCTCGTTCTGCTTCTTATTCTGCTTCTTCAGATTCTGCTTCTTCTGCTTCTCCTGCTTCTCCTTCTGCTTCAGGTTCTCCTTCTGCTTCTTCACATTCTTATGCTTCTGCTTCTCCTGCTTCTGCTTCTTCTGCTTTCCCTCCTTCTCTTCCTGCTTCTCCTTCTGTTTCTGCTTCTCCTTCTGCTTCTTGTCCTTCTTGTGTTTCTTCTGCTTCTGCTTCTCAAGTTTCTGCATCTCCTGCTTCTCCTTATGTTGCTCTTTCTGCTTCTCCTGCTGCTTTTCCTTCTCCTGCTCCTTCTTCTGCTTCTCTTTCTGCTTCTCCTTCTGTTTCTCCTACTCCTTCTCCTTCTCGTTCTTCTGCTTTTCCTTCTGCTTCTGCATCTTCTGCTTCTTCTGCTACTGCCTCTGCTTCTTCTGTTTCTTCTGCTTCCCCTTCTGCTTCTCCTTCTGCTTTTGCTTCTCTTTCTGCTTCTGCTACTCCTTCTGCTTCTCCAGATTCTGCTTCTTCTGCTTCTCCTGCTTCTCCTTCTGCTTCCGCTTCTTCGGCTTCTTCTGCTTCTGCTTCTCCTGCTGCTGCTTCTTCTGCTTCTCCTGCTTCTCTTTCTGCTTTTCCTTCTGTTTCTGCTTCTCCTTCTGCTTCTTCTCCTTCCTATGTTTCTCCTGCTTCTGCTTCTCCTGCTTCTCGTTGTGCTTCTCTTTCTGCTTCTCCTTCTCCTTCTTCTGCTTCTCCTTCTGCTTTTGCTTCTCCTTCTGCTTCTGCTTCTGCTTCAATTTCTCCTTCTGCTTCTCATTCTGCTTCTGCGTCTTCTGTTTCTTCTGCTTCTCCTGCTTCTGCTTCTCATGCTTCTCCTACTTCTCGTGCTGCTTCTCTTTCTGCTTCTCTTTCTGCTTCTCCTTCTCCTTCTTCTGCTTCTCCTTCTGTTTCTGCTTCTCCTTCTGCTTCTGCTTCTGCTTCAATTTCTCCTTCTGCTTCTCATTCTGCTTCTGCGTCTTCTGTTTCTTCTGCTTCTCCTGCTTCTGCTTCTCCTGCTTCTCGTACTTCTCGTGCTGCTTATCTTTCTGCTTCTCTTTCTGCTTCTCCTTCCTCTGCTTCTCTTCTGCTTCTGCTTCTCCTTCTGCTTCTGCTTCAATTTCTCCTTCTGCTTCTCATTCTGCTTCTGCATCTTCTGTTTCTTCTGCTTTTCCTGCTTCTGCTTCTCCTACTTCTCGTGCTGCTTCTCCTTCTGCGTCTCTTTCTGCTTCTGCTTATCCTTTTGCTTCTCCTACTCCTAATCCTTCTCTTTCGCCTTCTCCTTCTCCTTCTTCTGCTTCTCCTGCTTCTCCTTCTGCATCTTCTTCTGCTTCTGCTTCTCCTTCTGCTGCTTCTTCTGCTTCTGCTTCTCCTTCTTCTGCTTCTCCCTCTGATTCTGCTTCTTATGCTTATTCTTTTTCTTCTGCTTCTGATTCTCCTGCTTCTGCTTCTTCTGCTTCTACTGCTTCTCCTTCTTCTTCTCCTTCTCCTTCTCCTTTTCCTTCTTCTTCTTCTTCTTCTTCTTCTTCTTCTTCTTCTTCTTCTTCTTCTTCTTCTTCTTCTTCTTCTTCATCTTCTTCTTCTTCTTCTTCTTCTTCTTCTTCCTCTTCTTCTTCTTCTTCATCTAATTATGCTACTTCTGCTTTTCCTGCTTCTTCTGCTTCTACTGCTTATAATTCTGCTTCTACTTCTCCATCAGCTTAAGCTTCTGCTTCTTGTCCTGATCCTGAATCTTCTGCTACTGCTTCTCCTGCTTCTACTTCTTATAATTTTTCTACTTCTCATAATGATTCAGCTTAAGCTACTGCATATGCTAAATCTAATCTTAAGAATAATCTTACTACAGCTTCACACATCTGCTCCATCTACATCTCATGCATCACATTCTGCATCTCTACATCAGCTTCACTTTCTACATCACCTCTGCTAAAAAGATTCTGCATATTCTCCATCCACTTCACCTACAGCTACTGACTACTTCAGCTCACCTGCTACACCATCCGCACCTCTTATGCTTGTACTTAAACATAAAAGATACAAAATA
>NW_012302754.1:0-3149 GCF_000151885.1 Dipodomys ordii | reverse complement strand
GAGAAGGAGAAGAAGGAGAAGCAGAAGTAGAATCAGAAGAAACAGAAGAAGAAGAAGAAGAAGAAGAAGAAGAAGAAGAAGAAGAAGAAGAAGAAGAAGAAGAAGAAGAAGAAGAAGAAGAAGAAGAATCAAAACAAACAGAAGAAGAAGAAGAGCAGAAGCAGAAGCAGAAAGAAAAGCAGAAGCAGAAGGAGAAGCAGAAAGAGAAGCAGGAGAAGCAGAAGAAGCAGGAGAAGCAGAAGCAGAAGAAACAGGAAAAGCCGAAGAAGCAGAAGCAGAATCAGAAGCTTAAGGAGAAACAGAAGAAGCAAAATCTGAAGCAGAAGCAGAAGAAACAGAAATAGTAGAATAAGCAGAAGCAAAAGCAGCAGGAGAAGCAGAAGAAGAATGCGGAGAATTCGAAAGAGAAGGATTAGGAGTAGGAGAAGCAAAAGGATAATCAGAAGCAGAAAGAGACGCAGAAGAAGAAGCAGCACGAAAATTAGGAGAAGCAGGAGAAGCAGAAGCAGGAGAAGCAGAAGAAACAGAAGACGCAGAAGAAGAATGAGAAGCAGAAGGAGAAATTGAAGCAGAAGCAGAAGCAGAAGGAGAAGCAGAAGCAGAAGGAGAAGCAGAAGAAGGAGAAGGAGAAGGAGAAGCCGAAAGAGAAGAAGAAAGAGAAGCAGAATGAGAAGCAGGAGAAGCAGAAGCAGGAGAAGCAGAAGCAGAAGAAACAGAAGAAGGAGAAGAAGCAGAAGAAGAAGGAGAAGCAGAAACAGAAGGAAAAGCAGAAAGAGTAGCAGGAGAAGCAGAAGAAGCAGCAGCAGGAGAAGCAGAAGCAGAAGAAGCCGAAGAAGCAGAAGCAGAACCTGAAGCAGAAGAAGAAGCAGGAGAAGCAGAAGAAGCAGAATCTGGAGAAGAAGAAGGAGAACCAGAAGGAGAAGCAGAAGCAGAAAGAGAAGCAAAAGCAGAAGGAGAAGCAGAAGAAACAGAAGAAGCAGAGGCAGTAGCAGAAGAAGCAGAAGATGCAGAAGCAGAAGGAGAAGCACAAGGAAAAGCACGAGAAGGAGAAGGAGTAGGAGAAACAGAAGGAGAAGCAGAAAGAGAAGCAGATGAAGGAGCAGGAGACGGAAAAGCAGCAGGAAAAGCAGAAAGAGCAGCTGAAGGAGAAGCAGGAGATGCAGAAACAGGAGAAGCAAAAGTAAAAGAATCAGGAAAAGGACATGAAGCAGCAGAAGAAGGAGAAGCAGAAACAGAAGGAGAAGAAGATAGAGAAGGAGGGGAAGCAGAAGAAGCAGAAGCAGGAGAAGCAGAAGCATAAGAATCCGAAGAAGCAGAAGCAGAACCTGAAGCAGAAGGAGAAGCAGGAGAAGCAGAAGAAGCAGAATCTGGAGAAGCAGAATGACAAGCTGAAGGAGAAGCAGAAGCAGAAAGAGAATCAAAAGCAGAAGGAGAATCAGAAGAAACAGAAGAAGTAGAAACAGTAGCAGTTGTAGCAGAAACAGAAGGAGAAGCCAAAGGAAAAGCAGAAGAACAAGAAGGAGAAGGAGAAACAGAAGGAGAAGCAGAATGAGAAGCAGGTAAAGCAGAAGAAGAAGAAGCAGAAGGAGAATCAGAAGGATACGCAGAAGAAGGAGAAGGAGAAGCAGAAGCAGAAGAAGATGCAGAAGGAGAAGCAGGAGAAGCAGAAGAAGCAGAAGCAGAAGGAGAAGTAGGAAAAGCAGAAGAAGCAGAAGCAAAAGGAGAAGCAAAAGAAGGAGAAGGAGAAGCAGAAGAAGAAGCATAAGGACAAGCACAAGCAGAAGGAGATGCAGAAGGAGAAGCAGGAGAAGCAGAAGAAGCAGAAGCTGAAGGAGAAGCAGAAGTAGGAGAAGGAGAAGGAGGAGAAGCAGAAGGAGAAGCCGAAGCGGAATGAGAAGGGGAAAGAGAAGCAGGAGAAGCACAAGAAGCAGAAGCAGGAGAAGCCGAAAGAGAAGAAGCAGAAGAAGCAGAAATAGAAGAAGAAGTAGAAGCAGAAGCAGAAGGAGAAGCAGCAGAAGAAGTAGAACCAGAAATTCAGGCAGGAGAAACAGAAGAAGCAGAAGCAGAAAGAGAAGCAAAAAGAGAAGCAGAAGGAGAAGTAGAAGAAGCAGCAGAATGAGAAGCAGCAGAAGAAGCAGAAAAACAAGCAGGAGAAGCAGAAGCAGAAAGAGAAGTAGAAGCAGAAGAAGCAGAAGCAGAAGAAGAAGCAGTAGAAGCATAAGAAGCAGAAGCAGGAGAAGCAGAAGCAGAAGAATAAGAAGAAGCATAAGAAGCAGAAGCAGAAGCAGAGGGAGAAACAGAAGGAGGAGAAGGAGCAGCAGAAGGTGAAGCAGAAGGAGATGGAGAAGCAGAAAGAGAAGCAGAAACAAAAGGAGAAAAAGAAGGATTAGTTGGAGAATCAGAAGAAGCAGAAGCAGAAAGAGAAGCAGAAGAAGGAGAAGGAGAAGCAGAAGCAGAGGAAAGGAAGGAGAAGCAGAAGAAGCAGAAGCGGGAAAAGCAGAAGAAGAAGAAGAAGAAGAAACAGAAGAAGGAGAAGGAGCAGAAGGAGAAGCAGAAGGAGAAGCAGAAAGAGAAGTAGGAGAAGGAGAAGGAGGAGAAGCAGAAGCAGAAGGAGAAGCAAAAGCGGAATGAGAAGCAGAAAGAAAAGCAGGAGAAGCACAAGAAGCAGAAGCAGGGGAAGCCGAAAGAGAAGAAGCAGAAGAAGCAGAAACAGAAGCAGAAGTAGAAGCAGAAGCAGAAGGAGAAACAGCAGAACAAGTAGAACCAGAAATTCAGGCAGGAGAAACAGAAGAAACAGAAGCAGAAAGAGAAGCAAAAAGAGAAGCAGAAGGAGAAGTAGAAGAGGCAGCAGAAGGAGAAGCAGCAGAAGAAGCAGAAAAACAAGCAGGAAAAGCAGAAGCAGAAAGAGAAGTAGAAGCACAAGAAGCAGAAGAAGCAGAAGCAGAAGTAGAAGCAGTAGAAGCATAAGAAGCAGAAGCAGGAGAAGCAGAAGCAGAAGAACAAGAAGAAGCATAAGAAGCAGAAGCAGAGGGAGAAACAGAAGAAGGAGAAGGAGCAGCAGAAGGTGAAGCAGAAGGAGATGCAGAAGCAGAAAGAGAAGCAGAAACAGAAGGAGAAGAAGAAGGATTAGTTGGAGAATCAGAAGAAGC
>NW_012302753.1:0-3149 GCF_000151885.1 Dipodomys ordii | reverse complement strand
TAGGAGTAGGAGAAGCAGAAGGATAAGCAGAAGCAGAAAGAGAAGCAGAAGGAGAAGCAGCACGAAAAGCAGGAGATGCAGAAGAAGCAGAAGCAGAATGAGAAGCAGAAAAAACAGAAGACGCAGAAGCAGAATGAGAAGCAGAAGGAGAAATTGAAGCAGAAGGAGAAGCAGAAGAAGAAGGAGAAGGAAAGGGAGAAGCAGAAAGAGAAGCAGAACGAGAAGCAGGACAAGCAGCAGCAGGAGCAGCAGTAGAAGCAGAAGAAGAAGAAACAGAAGAAGGAGAAGAAAAAGCAGAAACAGAAGGAAAAGCAGAAGGAGAAGCAGGAGAAGCAGAAGAAGAAGCAGTAGGAGAAGCAGAAGCAGAAGCAGAAGAAGCCGAAGAAGCAGAAGCAGAACCTGAAGCAGAAGGAGAAGCAGGAGAAGGAGAAGAAACAGAATCTGGAGAAGAAGAAGGAGAAGCAGAAGCAGAAAGAGAATCAAAAGTAGAAGGAGAAGCAGAAGGAGAAGTAGAAGAAACAGAAGAAGCAGACGCAGTAGCAGAAGCAGCAGAAGATGCAGAAGCAGAAGGAGAAGCAGAAGGAAAAGTAGAAGTACGAGAAGGAGAAGCAGAAGGAGAAACAGAAGGAGAAGCAGAAAGAGAAGCAGAAGAAGGAGCAGGAGAAGGAAAAGTAGCAGGAGAAGCATAAAGAGCAACAGAAGGAGAAGCAGGAAAAGCAGAAACAGGAGAAGCATAAGCAGAAGAAACAGAAGGAGGACAAGAAGCAGAAGCAGAAGGAGAAGCAGAAACAGAAGGAAAAGGTGAAGGAGAAGCAGGAGAAGCAGAAGAAGCAGCAACAGGAGAAGCAGAAGCAGAAGAAGCCGAAGAAGCAGAAGCAGAACCTGAAGCAGAAGGAGAAGCAGGAGAAGGAGAAGAAGCAGAATCTGGAGAAGCAGAAGGAGAAGCAGAAGCAGAAAGAGAAGCAAAAGCAGAAGGAGAAGTAGAAGAAACAGAAGAAGCAGACACAGTAGCAGAAGCAGCAGAAGATGCAGAAGCAGAAGGAAAAGCAGAAGAACGAGAAGGAGAAGGAGAAGGAGAAACAGAAGAAGAAGCAGAAAGAGAAGCAGAAGAAGGAGCAGGAGAAGGAAAAGCAACAGGAGAAGCAGAAAGAGCAGCAGAAGGAGAAGCAGGAGAAGCACAAACAGGAGAAGCAGAAGCATAAGAATCCGAAGAAGAAGAAGTAGAACCTGAAGCAGAAGGAGAAGCAGGAGAAGCAGGAGAAGCAGAATCTGGAGAAGCAGAATGAGAAGCAGAAGGAGAAGCAGAAGCAGAAAGAGAATCAAAAGCAGAAGGGGAAGCAGAAGATTCAGAAGAAGTAGAAGCAGTAGCAGTTGTAGCAGAAGCAGAAGGAGAAGCAGAAGGAAAAGCAGAAGAACGAGAGAAGGAGAAACAGAAAGAGAAGCAAAAGGAGAAGCAGAAAGAGAAGCAGGTAAAGCAGAAGAAGAAGAAGCAGAAGGAGAATCAGAAGGAGAAGCAGAAGAAGGAGAAGGAGAAGCAGAAACAGAAGAAGATGCAGAAGTAGAAGCAGGAGATGAAGAAGCAGAAGGAGAAGCAGGAAAAGCAGAAGAAGCAGAAGCAAAAGGAGAAGCAAAAGAAGGAGAAGGAGAAGCAGAGGCAGAAGACGAAGCATAATCACAAGCACAAGCAGAAGGAGATGCAGAAGGAGAAGCAGAAGAAGCAGAAGGTGAAGGAGAAGCAGAAGTAGGAGAAGGAGAAGAAGGAGAAGTAGAAGCAGAAGGACAAGCAGAAGCGGAATGAGAAGCAGAAAGAGAAGCAGGAGAAGCACAAGATGCAGAAGCAGGAGAAGCCGAAAGAGAAGAAGCAGAAGAAGCAGAAACAGAAGCAGAAGTAGAAGCAGAAGCAGAAGGAGAAGCAGCAGAAGTAGAACCAGAAATTCAGGCAGGAGAAACAGAAGAAGCAGAAGCAGAAGGAGCAGCAGGAGAAGCAGAAGAAGAAGAAGGAGAAGGAGAAAGAGAAGGATTAGGAGTAGGAGAAACAGAAGGATAAGCAGAAGCAGAAAGAGAAGCAGGAGAAGCAGAAGATGCAGGAGAAGCAGAAGCAGAAGAAACAGAAGCCGAAGAAGCAGAAGCAGAATCTGAAGCAGAAGGAGAAACAGAAGAAGCACAATCTGAAGCAGAAGAAACAGAAATAGTAGAATAAGCAGAAGCAGAAGGAGCAGGAGAAGCAGAAGAAGAAGAAGGAGAAGGCGAAAGAAAAGGATTAGGATCAGGAGAAGCAAAAGGATAAGCAGAAGCAGAAAGATACGCAGAAGGAGAAGCAGCACGAGAAGTAGGAGAAGCAGGAGAAGCAGAAGCATGAGAAGGAGAAGAAACAGAAGACGCAGCAGCAGAATGAGAAGCAGAAGAAGAAATTGAAGCAGAAGCAGAAGGAGAAGCAGAAGAAGGATAAGGAGAAGCAGAAAGAGAAGCAGAAAGAGAAGCAGAACGAGAAGCAGGAGTAGCAGAAGCAAGAGAAGCTGAAGCAGAAGAAACAGAAGAAGGAGAAGAAGCAGAAGCAGAAGGAGAAGCAGAGAGAGAAGGAAAAGCAGAAAGAGAAACAGGAGAAACAGAAGAAGCAGAAGCAGGAGAAGCAGAAGCAGAAGAAGCCGAAGAAGCAGAAGCAGAACCTGAAGCAGAAGGAGAAGCAGGAGAAGCAGAAGAAGCAGAATCTGGAGAAGCAGAATGAGAAGCGGAAGGAGAAGCAGAAGCAAAAGCAGAAGGAGAAGCAGAAGAAACAGAAGAAGCAGAGGCAGTAGCAGAAGATGCAGAAGGAGAAGCAGAAGGAATAGCAGAAGAACGAGAAGGAGAAGGAGAAACAGAAGGAGAAGCAGAAAGAGAAGCAGGTAAAGCAGAATAAGAAGAAACAGAATTAGAATCAGAAGGAGAAGCAGAAGAAGGAGAAAGAGAAGCAGAAGCAGAAGAAGATGCAGAAGGAGAAGCAAGAGAAGCAGAAGAAGCAGAAGCAGAAGGAGAAGCAGGAAAAGTAGAAGAAGCCGAAGCAAAAGGAGAAGCAAAAGAAGGAGAAGGAGAAGCAGAGGCAGAAGAAGAAGCATAAGGACAAGCACAAGCAGAAGGAGATGCAGAAGGAGAAGCAGGAGAAGCAGGAGAAG
>NW_012302752.1:0-3149 GCF_000151885.1 Dipodomys ordii | reverse complement strand
CACAATGTGAAGCAGAAGCAGAAGAAGGGAAATAGTCGAATAAGCAGAAGCAGAAGCACCAGGAGAAGCAGAAGAAGAAGAAGGAGAAGGCGAAAGAGAAGGATTAGGAGTAGGAGAAGCAAAAGGATAAGCAGAAGCAGAAAGAGACGCAGAAGGAGAAGCAGCACGAGCAGTAGGAGAAGCAGGAAAAGCAGAAGAAACAGAAGACGCAGAAGCAGAATGAGAATCAGAAGGAGAAATTGAAGCAGAAGCAGAAGGAGAAGCAGAAGGATAAGCAGAAGAAGGAGAAGGAGAAGCAGAAAAAGAAGCAGAACGAGAAGCAGGAGAAGCAGAAGCAGGAGAAGCAGAAACAGAAAAAACAGAAGAAGGAGAAGAAGCAGAAGCAGGAGAAGCAGAAGCAGAAGAAGCCGAAGAAGCAGAAGCAGAACCTGAAGCAGAAGGAGAAGCAGTAGAAGCAGAAGAAGCAGAATCTGGAGAAGCAGAAGGAGAAGCAGAAGGAAAAGCAGAAGAACGAGAAGGAGAAGGAGAAGGAGAAACAGAAGGAGAAGCAGAAAGAGAAGCAGAAGAAGGAGCAGGAGAAGGAAAAGCAGCAGCAGAAGCAGAAAGAGCATCAGAAGGAGAAGCAGGAGATGCAGAAACAGGAGAAGCAGAAGCAGAAGAAACAGGAGAAGGACAAGAAGTAGAAGCAGAAGGAGAAGCATAAACAGAAGGAGAAGCAGAAAGAGAAGGTGGGGAATCAGAAGAAGCAGAAGCAGGAGAAGCAGAAGCATAAGAATCCGATGAAGCAGAAGCAGAACCTGAAGCAGAAGGATGAAGCAGGAGAAGCAGAAGAAGCAGAATCTGGAGAAGCAGAATGAGAAGCTGAAGGAGAAGCAGAAGCAGAAAGAGAATCAAAAGCAGAAGGAGAAGCAGAAGAAACAGAAGAATCGAAGCAGTAGCCGTTGTAGCAGAAGCAGAAGGAGAAGCCGAAGGAAAAGCAGAACAAGAAGGAGAAGGAGAAACAGAAGGAGAAGCAGAAGGAGAAGCAGGTAAAGCAGAAGAAGAAGAAGCACAAGGAGAATCAGAAGGAGAAGCAGAAGAAGGAGAATGAGAAGCAGAAGCGGAAGAAGATGCAGGAGAAGCAGGAGAAGCAGGAGGAGAAGCAGAAGAAGCAGAAGCAGAAGGAGAAGCAGGAAAAGCAGAAGAAGCAGAAGCAAAAGAAGGAGAAGAAGAAGAAGAAGAAGAAGAAGGAGCATAAGGACAAGCACAAGCAGAAGGAGATGCAGAAGGAGAAGCAGGAGAAACAGAAGAAACAGAAGCTGAAGGAGAAGCAGAAGCAGAAGAAGCCGAAGAAGCAGAAGCAGAATCTGAAGCAGAAGGAGAAGCAGGAGAAGCAGAAGAAGCAGAATCTGGAGAAGCAGAAGGAGAAGCAGAAGCAGAAAGAGAAGCAAAAGCAGAAGGAGAAGCAGAAGGAGAAGCAGAAGCAGAAGGAGAAGCAGAAGAGGAATGAGAAGCAAAAAAAGAAACAGGAGAAGCACAATAAGCAGAAGCAGGAGAAGCCGAAAGAGTAGAAGCAGAAGAAGCAGAAACAGAAGCAGAAGCAGAAGCAGAAGGAGAAGCAGCAGAAGAAGTAGAACCAGAAATTCAGGCAGGAGAAACAGAAGAAGCAGAAGCAGAAGGAGAAGCAAAAAGAGAAGCAGAAGGAGAAGTAGAAGAAGCAGCAGAAGGAGAAGCAGCAGAAGAAGCAGAAAAATAAGCAGGAGAAGCAGAAGCAGAAAGAGAAGAAGAAGCAGAAGAAACAGAACAGAAGAAGCAGTAGAAGCATAAGAAGCAGAAGCAGGAGAAGCAGAAGCAGAAGAAAAAGAAGAAGCATAAGAAGCAGAAGCCGAAGCAGAGGGAGAAACAGAAGAAGGAGAAGGAGCAGCAGAAGGTGAAGCAGAAGGAGTTGCAGAAACAGAAAGAGAAGCAGAAACAGAAGGAGAAGAAGAAGGATTAGTTGGAGAATCAGAAGAAGCAGAAGCAGAAAGAGAAGCAGAAGAAGGAGAAGCAGAAACAGAGGAAACGAAGGAGAAGCAGAAGAAGCAGAAGCGGGAGAAGCAGAAGAAGAAGAAGAAGAAACAGAAGAAGGAGAAGGAGCAGAAGGAGAAGCAGAAGCAAAAGGAGAAGTAGAAAGAGAAGCAGAAGAAGCATTAGCAGGAGAAGCAGAAGCAGAAGAAACAGAAGAAGCCGAAGAAGCAGAAGCAGCACCTGAAGCAGAAGAAACAGAACAAGCAGAAGAAGCAGAAGCAGAACGAGAAGCAGAAGAACAAGAAGGAGAAGGAGAAAGAGAAGGATTAGGAGTAGGAAGAGCAGAAGGAAAATTAGAAGCAGAACGAGAAGCAGAAGGAGCAGGAGAAGGAGAAGCAGAAGGAGAAGCAGAAGAAGGAGAAGTAGAAGCAGAAGAAGCAGCAGAAGGAGAAGCAGAAGCAGAAGAAGATGCAGAAGGAGAAGCAGGAGAAGCAGAAGACGCAAAAGCAGAAGGAGAAGCAGAAGTAGGAGAAGGAGAAGGAAGGGCAGCAGAAGCAATAGGAGAAGCAGAAGGAGAAGCAGAAGCAGAATGAGAAGCAGAAAGGGAAGCAGTAGAAGCAGAAGTAGCAGGAAAAGCAGAAGCAGACGAAAGAGAAGAAGAAGAAGAAGAAGAAGAAGAAGAAGAAGAAGCAGAAGAAGAAGAAGAAGAAGGAGAAGAAGAAGAAGAAGACGAAGAAGAAGACGAAGAAGAAGAAGAAGAAGAAGAAGACGAAGAAGAAGAAGAAGAAGAAGAAGAAGAAGAAGAAGAAGAAGAAGAAGAAGAAGAAGAAGAAGAAGAAGAAGAAGAAGAAGAAGAAGGAGGAGGAGGAGGAGGAGGAGAAGGAGAAGCATAAGGAGAAGCATAAGGAGAAGCAGAAGCAGAAGAAGCAGAAGCAGGAGAAGGAGAAGATAAAGAATAAGCAAAAGAAGCAGAAAAAGAAGCAGTGGGGGAAGCAGAAGAAGGAGAAGGAGAAGGAGCAGCAGAAGGAGAAGCAGAAGCAGAAATAGAATCAGAAACAGAAGTAGAACAAGAAGGAGAAGCAGGAGAATCAGAAGAAGCAGAAGTAGAAGCAGAAAGAGAAGGAGAAGAAGGAGAAGCAGAAGTAGAATCAGAAGAAACTGAT
>NW_012302751.1:0-3149 GCF_000151885.1 Dipodomys ordii | reverse complement strand
GCAGTAGAAGGAGAAGAAGCAGAAGCAGGAGAAGCTGAAGCAGAATGAATATAGAATAAGCAAAAGAAGCAGAAGCAGAAGCAGTGAGAGAAGCAGAAGAAGGAGAAGGAGAAGGAGCAGCAGAAGGAGAAGCAGAAGCAGAAAGAGAAGGAGAAACAGAAGGAGAACAAGAAGGAGAAGCAGGAGAATCAGAAGAAGCAGAAAGAGAAGGAGAAGAAGGAGAAGCAGAAGTAGAATCTGAAGAAACAGAAGAAGAAGAAACAGAAGAAACAGAAGCAAAAGAAACAGAAGAAGGAGAAGAGCAGAAGCAGAAGGAGAAGCAGAAGCAGAAGGAGAAGCAGAAAGAGAAGCAGGAGAACCAGAAGAAGCAGGAGAAGCAGAAGCAGAAGAAACAGGAGAAGCCGAAGAAGCAGAAGCAGAATCTGAAGCAGAAGGAGAAACAGAAGAAGCACAATCTGAAGCAGAAGCAGAAGAAACAGAAAGAGTAGAATAAGCAGAAGCAGAAGCACCAGGACAAGCAGAAGAACAAGAAGGAGAAGGCGAAAGGGAAGGATTAGGAGTAGGAGATGCAAAAGGATAAGCAGAAGCAGAAAGAGACGCAGAAGGAGAAGCAGCACGAGAAGTAGGAGAAGCAGGAGAAGCAGAAGCAAGAGAAGCAGAAGAAACAGAAGACGCAGAAGCAGAATGAGAAGCAGAAGGAGAAATTGAAGCAGAAGGAGAAGGAGAAGCAGAAGGAGAAGCTGAAGAAGGAGAAGGAGAAGCAGAAAGAGAAGCAGAAAGAGAAGCACAACGAGAAGCAGGAGAAGCAGAAGCAGGAGAAGCAGAAGCAGAAGAAACATAAGAAGGAGAAGAAGCAGAATCAGAAGCTGAAACAGAAGGAAAAGCAGAAATAGAAGCAGGAGCAGCAGAAGAAGCAGCAGCAGGAGAAGCAGAAGCAGAAGGAGCCGAAGAAGCAGAAGCAGAACCTGAAGCATAAGGAGATACAGGAGAAGCAGAAGAAGCAGAATCTGGAGAAGCAGAAGGAGAAGCAGAAGCAGAAAGAGAAGCAAATGCAGAAGGAGAAGCATAAGGAGAAGCAGAAGAAACAGAAGAAGTAGAGGCAGTAGCAGAAGATGTAGAAGCAGAAGGAGAAGCAGAAGGAAAAGCAGAAGAACGAGAAGGAGAAGGAGAAGGAGAAACAGAATGAGAAGCAGAAAGAGAAGCAGAAGAAGGAGCAGGAGAAGGATAAGCAGCAGGAGAAGCAGAAAGAGAAGCAGAAGGAGAAGCAGGAGATGCAGAAACAGGAGAAGCAGAAGAAACAGGAGAAGGACAAGAAGCAGAAGCAGAAGGAGAAGCCGAAACAGAAGGAGAAGCAGAAAGAGAAGGAGGGAAAGCAGAAGAAGCAGAAGCAGGAGAAGCAGAAGCATAAGAATGCGAAGACGCAGAAGCAGAACCTGAAGCAGAAGGAGAAACAGGAGAAGCAGAAGAAACAGAATCTGGAGAAGCAGAATGAGAAGCAGAAGGAGAAGCAGAAGCAGAAAGAGAATCAAAAGCAGAAGGAGAAGCAGAAAAAACAGAAGAAGTAGAAGCAGTAGCAGGTGTTGCAGAAGCAGAAGGAAAAGCAGAAAACAGGAAGGAGAAGGAGAAACAGAAAGTGAAGTAGAAGGAGAAGCAGAAAGAGAAACAGGTAAAGCAGAAGAAGAAGAAGCAGAAGGAGAATCAGAAGGAGAAGCAGAAGAAGGAGAAGGAGAAACAGAAGCAGAAGAAGAGGCAGAAGGAGAAGCAGGAGAAGCAGAAGAAGCAGAAGCAGAAGGAGAAGCAGGAGAAGCAGAAGAAGCAGAATCTGGAGAAGCAGAAGGAGAACAAGAAGGAGAAGCAGAAGCAGAAAGACAAGCAAAAGCAGAAGGAGAAGCAGAAGGAGAAGCAGAAGAAACAGAAGAAGCAGAATCAGTAGCAGAAGAAGCTGAAGATGCAGAACCAGAAAGAGAAGCAGAAGGAATAGCAGAAGAACGAAAAGGAGAAATAGAAGGAAAAGCAGAAGGAGAAGCAGAAGCAGAAGAAACAGAAGAAGGAGAAGAGCAGAAGCAGAAGCAGACGGAGAAGCAGAAGCAAAAGGAGAAGCAGTAGAAGCAGAAGCTGAAGCAGAAGAAGAAGAAATAGAAAAAGCAGAAGAAGCAGAAGAAGAAGCAGCAGGAGAAGCAGAAGAAGAAGAAGAAGGAGAAAGAGAAGGATTAGGAGTAGGAGAAACAGAAGGATAAGCAGAAGCAGAAAGAGAAGGAGAATGAGAAGGAGAAGCAGGAGAAGCAGAAGAAGCAGAAGCAGGAGAAGCAGAAGCAGAATGAAAAGCAGAAGAAGGAGAAATTGAAACAGAAGAAGATGCAGAAGGAGAAGCAGAAGCAGTAGTAGAAGCAGAAGAAGGAGAAGCAGAAGGAGAAGCATAAAGAGAAACAGAAGGAGAAGCAGGAGAAGCAGAAGCAGGAGAAGCAGAAGCAGAAGAAACATAAGAAGGAGAAGAAGCAGAAGCAGAAGCAGAAACAGAAGGAAAAGCAGAAATAGAAGCAGGAGCAGCAGAAGAAGCAGCAGCAGGAGAAGCAGAAGCAGAAGGAGCCGAAGAAGCAGAAGCAGAACCTGAAGCATAAGGAGATACAGGAGAAGCAGAAGAAGCAGAATCTGGAGAAGCAGAAGGAGAAGCAGAAGCAGAAAGAGAAGCAAAAGCAGAAGGAGAAGCATAAGGAGAAGCAGAAGAAACAGAAAAAGTAGAGGCTGTAGCAGAAGATGTAGAAGCAGAAGGAGAAGCAGAAGGAAAAGCAGAAGAACGAGAAGGAGAAGGAGAAGGAGAAACAGAATGAGAAGCAGAAAGAGAAGCAGAAGAAGGAGCAGGAGAAGGAAAAGCAGCAGGAGAAGCAGAAAGAGAAGCAGAAGGAGAAGCAGGAGATGCAGAAACAGGAGAAGCAGAAGCAGAAGAAACAGGAGAAGGACAAGAAGCAGAAGCAGAAGGAGAAGCAGAAACAGAAGGAGAAGCAGAAAGAGAAGGAGGGAAAGCAGAAGAAGCAGAAGCAGGAGAAGCAGAAGCATAAGAATGCGAAGACGCAGAAGCAGAACCTGAAGCAGAATGAGAAGCAGGAGAAGCAGAAGAAGCAGAATCTGGAGAAGCAGAATGAGAAGCAGAA
>NW_012302750.1:0-3149 GCF_000151885.1 Dipodomys ordii | reverse complement strand
GGAGAAGCCAAAAGAGAAGCAGAAGGGGAAGTAGAGAAAACAGCAGTATAGAAGCAGAAAAACAAGCAGGAGAAGCAGAAGCAGGAAGAGAAGTAGAAGCAGAAGAAGCAGAAGAAGAAGAAGAAGAAGCAGTAGAAGCATAAGAAGCAGAAGCAGGAGAAGCAGAACCAGAAGAAAAAGAAGAAGCATAAGAAGCAGAAGCAGAGGGAGAAACAGAAGAAGGAGAAGGAGCAGCAGAAGGTGAAGCAGAAGGAGATGCAGAAGGAGAAAGAGAAGCAGAAACAGAAGGAGAAGAAGAAGGAGAAGTTGGAGAATCAGAAGAAGCAGAAGCAGAAAGAGAAGCAGAAGAAGGAGAAGGAGAAGCAGAAGGAGAAGGACAAGCAGGAGAAGCAGAAGAAGCAGAAGCGGGAGAAGCAGAAGAAGAAGAAGAAACAGAAGAAGAAGAAGGAGCAGAAGGAGAAGCAGAAGCAGAAGGAGAAGCAGAAAGAGAAGCAGAAGAAGCAGTAGCTGGAGAAGCAGAAGCAGAAGAAACAGAAGAAGCCGAAGAATCAGAAGGAGAACCTGAAGCAGAAGGAGAAGCAGAAGCAGCAGAAGCTGGAAAAGCAGAAGCAGAAGAAACCGAATAAGCAGAAGAAGTAGAAGCAGAACGAGAAGCAGAAGAAGAGGGAGAAAGAGAAGGATTAGAAGTAGGAGGAGCAGAAGCAGAATAAGAAGCAGAAAGAGAAGCAGAAGGAGAAGCAGAAGGAGAAACAGAATCAGAAGCAGGAGAAGCAGAAGCAGAAAGAGAAGCACAAGAAGGAGGAATTGAAGGAGAAGGAGAATGAGACGGAGAAGCAGAAGGAGAAGAAGGAGAAGCAGAAGAAGAAGAAGCAGGAGAAGCAGAAACAGAAAAAGCAGAAGAAGCAGAAGAAGCAGAAGAAGAAGAAGCAGGAGAAGCAGAAGAAGAAGAAGGAGAAGGAGAAAGAGAAGGATTAGGAGTAGGAGAAACAGAAGGATAAGCAGAAGCAGAAAGAGAAGCAGAAGGAGAAGCAGGAGAAGCAGAAGAAGCAGAAGCAGGAGAAGCAGAAGCAGAATGAAAAGCAGAAGAAGGAGAAATTGAAACAGAAGAAGATGCAGAAGGAGAAGCAGAAGCAGAAGGAGAAGCAGAAGAAGGAGAAGCAGAAGGAGAAGCATAAGGAGAAACAGAAGGAGAAGCAGAAGCAGGAGAAGCAGAATCAAAAGAAATAGAAGAAGGATAAGAAGCAGAAGCAGAAAGAGAAGCACAAACAGAAGGAGAAGCAGAAATAGAAGCAGAAGAAGAAGAAGCAGAACCTGAAGCAGAAGGAGAAGCAGAAGAAGCAGAATCTGGAGAAGAAGGAGAACCAGAAGGAGAAGCAGAAGCAGAAAGAGAAGCAAAAGCAGAAGGAGAAGCAGAAAGAGAAGCAGAAGAAACAGAAGAAGCAGAAGCAGTAGCAGAAGAAGCTGAAGATGCAGAAGCAGATAGAGAAGCAGAAGGAATAGCAGAATAACGACAAGGAGAAACAGAAGGAGTAGAAGAATGAGAAGCAGTAGGAGAAGCAGGAAAAACAGAAGAAGCAGAAACAGACGGAGAAGCAGAAGAAGGAGAAGCAGAAGCAGAAGAAGAAGCAGAAGGAAAAGCACAAGAAGAAGGAGATGCAGAAGGAGTAGCAGGAGAATCAGAAGAAGCAGAAGCAAAAGGAGAAGCAGAAGGAGAAGAAGCAGAATCAGAAGAAGCAGAAGGAGAAGTAGAAAGAGAAGCCGAAGAAGAGAAGCAGAACGAGAAGCAGGAGAAGCAGAAGAAGCAGAGCGGGGGAAGCAGAAGAAGAAGAAACAGAAGAAATAGAAGGAGCAGAAGCAGAAGGAGGAGCAGAAGCAGAAGGAGAAGCAGAAAGAGAAGCAGGAAAAGCAGAAGAAGCAGAAGCAGGAGAAGCAGAAGCAGAAGAAACAGGAGAAGGACAAGAAGCAGAAGCAGAAGCAGAAGGAGAAGCAGAAACAGAAGGAGAAGCAGAAAGACAAGGAGGGGAAGCAGAAGAAGCAGAAGCAGGAGAACCAGAAGCATAAGAATCCGAAGAAGCAGAAGCAGAACCTGAAGCAGAAGGAGAAGCAGGAGAAGCAGAAGAAGCAGAATCTGGAGAAGCAGAATGAGAAGCTGAAGGAGAAGCAGAAGCAGAAAGAGAATCAAAAGGAGAAGGAGAAGCGGAAGAAACAGAAGAAGCAGAAGCAGTAGCAGTTGCAGCAGAAGCAGAAGGAGAAGCAAAAGTAAAAGCAGAAGAACGAGAAGGAGAAACAGAAGGAGAAGCAGAAGGAGAAGCAGAAGAAGCAGAAGGAGAAGCAGAAGGAGAAACAGAAGCAGAAGAAGCAGCAGAAGGAGAAGCAGAAGCAGAAGAAGATGCAGAAGGAGAAGCAGGAGAAGCAGAAGAAGCAGAAGCAGAAGTAGAAGGAGAAGTAGGAGAAGGAGAAGGAAGACAAGCAGAAGCAATAGGAGAAGCAGAAGAAGAAGCAGAAGCAGAATGAGAAGCAGAAAGAGAAGCAGTAGAAGAAGAAGGAGCAGGAAAAGCAGAAGCAGGAGAAAGAGAAGAAGAAGAAGAAGAAGAAGAAGAAGAAGAAGAAGAAGAAGAAGAAGAAGAAGAAGAAGAAGAAGAAGAAGAAGAAGAAGAAGAAATAGAAGAAGAAGAAGAAGAAATAGAAGGAGAGGAGAAGCAGTAGAAGCAGGAGAAGCAGAAGCAGAAGAAAAAGAATAAGCATAAGAAGCAGAATCAGAAGGAGAAGCAGAAGGAGAAGCAGAAGAAGGAGAAGCAGCAGCAGAAGCAGAAGCAGAAGAAGATGCAGAAGGAGAAGCAGGAGAAGCAGAAGAAGGAGAAGAAGCAGAAGGCGAAAGAGAAGGATTAGGAGTAGGAGAAGCAAAAGGATAAGCAGAAGCAGAAAGAGACGCAGAAGGAGAAGCAGCACGAGAAGTAGGAGAAGCAGGAGAAGCAGAATCAGGAGAAGCAAAAGAAACAGAAGAAGCAGAAGCAGAATGAGAAGCAGATGGAGAAATTGAAGCAGAAGCAGAAGCAGAACGAGAAGCAGAAGCAGAAGTATTAGGATGAGAAGGAGACGAGAAAGAGAAGCTAAAGCAGAATGAGAAGCAGAAGGAGAAGTAGAAGAAA
>NW_012302749.1:0-3150 GCF_000151885.1 Dipodomys ordii | reverse complement strand
TCAGGGGTACACAGCGAGGACACAGTAGGACACAGGGAGACACAGCGGGACACAGCGGGGACACAGCAGTAGACACAGCGGGACACAGCTGGGGACACAGCGGGACACAGCGGGGACACAGCAGTAGACACAGCGGGACACAGGGGGGGACAGAGCGGGACACAGCGTGGGACATAGAGGCGGACACAGCAGGACACAGCGGGCCACAGCGGGGACACAGCAGGACACAGCGGGCCACAGCGGGGACACAGCAGGACACAACGGGACACAGCGGGACACAGCAGGGAACACAGCGGGACACACAGCGGGACACAGCGGGACACAGCGGGGGACACAGCATGGACACAGCGGGTCACAGCAGGGAAATAGTTGGGGACACAGTGGGGGACACAGCGGGATACAGAAGGACACAGCGAGGACACAGCGGGACACAGGAGGACACAGCGGGGACACAGCGGGGACACAGCGGGGGACACAGTGGGACACAGCTGGGGATACAGCGATGACACAGCAGGGACACTGTGGGACACAGCGTTTCACAGCGAGGAAATAGTGCGGGAAACAGCGGGGGACACAGCGGGATACAGAAGTACACAGCGAGAACACAGCGGGGGACATAGGGGGACACTGCGGGACACAGCGGGGACACAGAGGGACATAGAGATTACACAGCGAGGACACACCGGGGACACAACGGGACACAGCGTGGACACAGCGGGGACACAGCGGGACCCAGCGGGACCCAGCGGGGACACAGCGGGGACACAGCGGGACACAGTGTGGGACATAGAGGCGGACACAGTGGGAGACAGCAGGGAGACACAGCGGGGACACAGCGGGGACACATCGGTACACAGCGGGACACAGCCGGTACACAGCAATACACAGCGGGACACAGCGGGAAACACAACCGGACACAGCGGGGGACACAGCGGGGGACACAGCGGGACACAGCGGGACACAGTGGGGACAGAGAGGGACACAGCAGGGACACAGCGGGGGACACAGCGGGGCACAAAGTCAGACACCATGGGATACAGCGGAACATAGCGGGGACACAGCAGGGGACAAAGCGGGTGACACAGCGGGGGACACAGGGGGTGACAGCGGTGACACAGGTGGGACAGCGGGGACACACCGGGACACAGCATCGGACAGCGGGGACACAGCGGGACACAGTGTGGACACAGCGGGAAACAGCGGGACACATTGGGGGACACAGCAGGACACTGCAGGGTACACAGTGGGACACAGCGGGACACAGCAGGACACAGCAGGGACACAGCGGGGGACACAGTGGGACACAGCGGGTTACACAGCACAGTGGGAAATAGCGGGACACAGCGGGGGACAATAGCAGGACACACCGGGACACAGCGGGACACAGCGGGGGACACAGCGGAGGACACAGAGCTGCACACAGCGGGAAAGAGTGGAACACAGCACGGACACAGCAGGGACACAGCGGGACATAGCAGGGACAAAGCGAGGACAGAGCGGGACACAGAGGTACACAGCGAGGGACACAGCCGGGGACAGTGGGGACAAACCGGGGAACAACGGGGACACAGCGGGACACAGCTAGGACACAGCGGGGACACAGCGGGGACACAGCAGGGGACACAGTGGGACACAGCAGGGATTACAGCGAGGACACAGAGGGGACATACGGGGACAATGCGGGACACAGTGGGACACAGCGGAGACAGAGAGACATAGCAGTTACACAGCGAGGACACACCAGGGACACAGAGGGACACAGCGGGGACACAGCAGGGACACAGCAGGACCCAGCGGGACCCAGCGGGGACACAGCGGGGACACAGCAGGACACAGCGGGGGACACAGAAGCGGACACAGAGGCGTACACAGCGGGACACAGCGGGACAGATCGGGACACAGCGGGGACAAGCGAGGACACAGCAGGACACAGCGGGACACAGCAGGGGACACAGCATGGACATAGCGGGTCACAGCGGGGAAATAGTGGGAGACACAGCGGGGGACACAGCAGGATACAGAACGACACAGCGAGGACACAGCGGGACACAGGAGGACACAGCGGGGACACAGCAAGGACACAACGGGACACAGCGGGACATAGCAGGGGACACAGCAGTGGACACAGCGGGACACAGCTGAGGACACAGCGGGACACAGCGGGGACAAAGCGGGGACACAGCGGGGGACAGCGGGGACACAGAGGGACACAGCGGGGGACAGCGGGGACACAGAGGGACACAGCAGGACACAGCGGGGACACAGCAAGGACACAACGGGAGACAGAGGGACATAGCGGAGGACACAGCAGGGGCCACAGCGGGACACAGCGGGGGACACAGCAGGACACAGCGGGGACAAAGCGGGGGACAAAGCGGGGACACAGCGGGACACAGCGGGACAAAACGGGACACAGCTGGACACAGCGGATACACAGCAGGGGACACAGCGGGGGACAGCGGGGACACAGTCGGACACAGCAGGACACATCGGGAAACAGCGGGGACACAGCGAGGACACAGGGGGACACAGCGGGAGACACAGAGGCGGACACAGCAGGACACAGCGGGAGACGCCGGGACACAGCGGGGACACAGCCGGGGACACAGTGGGACACAGCAGGGACACAGAGGGACTCATAGGTTACACAGCAAGGACACACCAGGGACACAGCGGGACACAGCGGAGGACACAGCGGGGGACAGCGGTGACACACCGGCGGACAGCGGGGACACAGCGGGACACAGCGGGACACAGCGGGGCACACAGTGGGGGACACAGCGGGGGACACAGCGGGACACAGCTGGGTACACAGTGAGGACACAGCGGGACACAGCGGTGGACACAGCGGGGGACAGCGGGGACACAAATGCGGACAGCGGGGACACAACGGGACATAGCGGCAGACATCGGGAACACAGCGGGACACAGCGGGACACAGCGGGACACAGCAGGGACACAGCAGGGACACAGCGGGTCACAGCGGGGTCACAGTGTGGGACACGGTGAGGACACAGCGGGACACAGAGGGATACACAGAGAGAACACAGCGTGACACATGGGGACACAGCGGGACACAGCTGGGGACACAGAGAGGACACAGCGGGACACAAATGGGGACACAGCAAGGACACATCGGGACACAGCGAG
>NW_012302748.1:0-3150 GCF_000151885.1 Dipodomys ordii | reverse complement strand
TCAACAGCGGGTACAGACCGGGACACAGCGGGGTCACAGAGTGGTACACAACGGGACACATCGGGAAACAAAGCGAGGTCACAGCGGGGGACAAAGCGGGACAACACGGAACACAGTGTGACACAGCGGGACACAGCGGGACACAGCGGAACACAGCGGGGGACACAGCGGTGAACAGCAGAGGACAGAGAGGGGACACAGCGGGACACAATGGGTACACAACTGGACACAGCGGGGTACACAGAGGGACACAGCGGGCACACAGCGGGGACACAGCGGGACACAACGGGACACAGCGGGGACACAGTGGGACACAGAGGGACAAAGCGGCAGACACAGCGGGACACAGCAGGCACACAGCGGGGACACAGCGGGACACAGCGGGACACAGCGGGGACAGAGCGGGACACAGCCAGACACAGCGGGACACAGCAGGGGACACAGCGGGACACAGTTGGGGACCCAGTGAGGACACAGCGGGACACAGCAGGGGACACAGTGAGGACACAGCGGGGGACACAGCGGGGGACACAGCGGGACACAGCGGGAAACACAGCGAGGACACAGCGGGACACAGCTTCGATACAGCGGGCACACAGCGTTACACAGCGTGGTACACAGATTTGGACACAACGGGACACAGTGGGGGCACAGCCGGACACAGCGGGACACAGTGGGACACAGCAGGGACAAAGGGTGAGACACAGCGGGGGACAGAGAGGGAGAAAGCAGGGGACACAGCGAGGACACAGCGGGACACAGCGGTGACACAACGGGGACTCAGCGGGGGACACAGCGGGACACAGCGGGGGACACTGCGGGACACAATGTGGGTCAGAGCGTGGGACACAGCGAGACACAGCGGGGACAAAGCTGGACAAAGTGCGGTACACAGAGGGACACAGCAGGGACACAACGGGGAAACAGCGTGACACAAAAGGACACAGCGCGACACAGCGGGGGACACAGCGAGGACACAGCGGCACACAGTGGGGACACAGCAAGGACAGAGCGGGACACAGCGGGGGACAAAGCGGGACATAGCGGGGGACACAGCGGGGACACAGCGGGACACAGCGGGACACAGTATGGGATACAGGAAGGACACAGCGGTACACAGCGGGGGACAGAGCGAGGACATATTGGGACACAGCGGGGACACAGCGGGACTCAGCGGGGGACACAGCAGTACACAGCGGGACACAGCGGGACACAGAGGGGAAATAGCATGGACACAGCGGGGGACACAGCGAGACACCGCTGGGGACACAGAGGGGTACACAGCGGGACACAGCGGGGAAAAAAGCGAGGCCACAGTGGAACACAGCGTGGGACACAGCGAGGACACAGCGGGACACAGCGGGACACAGTGGGGACAAAGCAGTAGACACAACGGGACACAATGGCGGACACAGCGGGACATAGCAGGGGACACAGGGAGGACACAGCGGGACCCAGCGGGACCCAGCCTCGATACAGCGGGGACACAGCGGGACACAGCGAGGTACACAGCTGGGGACACAACAGGACACAGCGGGGGACACAGCGAGGACAAAGCGGGACACAGCGGGACACTGGGGGAACATAGCGGGAAACAGCGGGGTACAGAGCTGGACACAGCGGAACACAGCTGGGGACATAGCGGGGACACAGCGGGACACAGAGGGGGACACAGCGAGGACGCAGCGGGACACAGCGGAACAGAGCGGGTGACAAAGCGGGAGAAAGCGGGGGACACAGCGAGCACACAGCAGGACACAGCGGCCACATAGAGGGGACTCAGCGGGGAACACAGCGGGGGACAAAGAGGGACACCACGGGACACAGTGAGACACAGCGGGACACAGCGGGACACTGTGGGGACACAGTAGGACAAAGCGGGGGACACAGCGGGACACAGCGGAACAAATCGGGGGACAGAGCGGAGAAAGAGTAGGGCCACAGCGGGACACCTCGGTGATACAGCTGGACACAGCGGGGTACACAGCGGGACACAGCGGGCACACAGAGGGGACACAGCGGGACACAGCGGGGACAGAGCGGGACACAGTCGGACACAGCGGGACACAGTGGGGGACACAGCGGGACACAGCGGGGGACCCAGCGAGGACACAGCGGGACACAGCAGGGGACACAGCGAGGACACAGCGGGGGACACAGCAGGAGACACAGCGGGACACAGCGGGGAACACAGTGAGGACACAGCGGGACACAGCGGGACACAGCGTCGATACAGAGGGGACTCAGCGGAGGACACAGCGGGGGAAACAGCGGGGGACAAAGTGGGACACCAAGGGACACCGTGTGACACAGCGGGACACAGCGGGGACACTGCGGGGACACAGCAGGACAAAGCGGGGGACATAGCAGGACACAGTGGCACACAGCGGGGGACACAGCAGTATACAGCAGGACACAGCGGGGACACAGCAGGGACACAGCGGGGGCCACAGCGAGGACACAGCGGGGCACACAGCGGGACACAGCTGGGGACACAGCGAGGACACAGCGGGATACAGCGGGGGACACAGTGAGGACACAGCGGGACACAGCCGGGGAAAAAGCGGGACACAGCGGGGACACAGCAGTGGACACAGCGGGACACAGCGGGGGACACAGCCGGACACAGCGGGGGAAACAGTGGGGGACACAGTGGGACACAGTGGGACACAGCGGGGGACACATGGGGAACACAGCGGGACACAGCGGGGACACAGCGGGACTCAGCGGGGGACACAGCAGTATACAGCAGGACACAGCGGGGACACAGCAGGGACACAGCGGGGGACACAGCGGGACACAGCGGGACACAGCGGGGAACACAGCGGGACACAGAGGGGGACACAGAGGGGTACACAGCGGGACACAGCTGGGAACACAGTTGGTCACAGCAGGACACAGCGGGAACACAGCTGGACACAGCGGGGTACACAGTGGGACACAGGGGGCACACAGTGGGGACACAGCGGGGACACAGCGCGACACAGCGGGTCACAGTGGGGGACACAGCGGGGGACACATTGGGGGACAGCAGAGGACAGAGAGTGGACACAGCGGCGACACAGAGGGTACGCAGCTGGGGACACAGCGTGGGACAAAATGGGACACCACGGGACACAGTGTTACACAGCGGGACACAGCGGGGACAGA
>NW_012302747.1:0-3150 GCF_000151885.1 Dipodomys ordii | reverse complement strand
CGGAGGACCCAGCGAGACCCAGCGGGCCAAAGCGTAGATACAGCACGGACACAGCGGGACATAGCGGGGTACACAGCTGGGGACACAACGGGACACAGCGGGGGACACAGCGAGGACACAGCGGGACACAGCGGGACACAGCGGGGACACTGCGGGAACATACCGGGACACAGCGGGGTTCACAGTGGGACACAGCGGGACACAGCTTGGGACACAGCGGGGACACAGCGGGACACAGTGGGGGACACAGCGAGGACACAGCAGGACACAGCGGGACACAGCGGGGGACAGAGCGAGGACACAGAGGGACCCAGGGGGACACAGCATTGATACAGCGGGCACACAGCGGGACACAGCGGGGTACACAGCTGTGGACACTACCGGAAACAGCAGGGGACACAGCGAGGACATAGCAGAACACAGCGGGGGACACAGCGAGGACACAGCGGGACACAGAGGTGACACAGCTGGACACAACAGAGTACACAGCGGGACACAGCGGGCACACAGCGGAGACACAGCGGGACACAGCAGGGAACACAGGGAGGACACAGAGGGACCCAGCGGGACACAGCGTTGATACAGCGGGGACACAGCGGGACACAGCGGGGTACACAGCTGGGGAGACAACGGGACACATCGGGGGACACAGCGATGACACAGCGGGACACAGCGGGAAACAGCGGGGACACTGCGGGAACATAGTGGGACACAGCGGGGTACACAGCGGGACACAGGTTGGGACACAGCTGGGACACAGCGGGACACAGCGGGACACAGCGTGGGACAAAGCGGGAGACAGCGGGGGACACAGCGAGGACACAGAGGGTCACAGCGGGGACACATCAGGACACAGAGGGGCACACAGCGATGACACAGTGAGACACGGCGGGGGACACAGCGGGGGACACAGCGGGACACAGCGGGACACAGCGGGACACAGCGGTGGACACAGCGGGACACAGCGGGATACAGCGGGGGACACAGTGGGACAGAGCAGGGGACACAGCAGAGGAAACAGAGGGACAAAGCGGGACACAGCGGTGGAAACAGGGGGGACACAGCGGATAACAGCGGGGGACCCAGCGAGGACAGATTGGGACACAGCGGGGGACACAGCGAGGACACAGCGGGACACTGCGGGACACAAAGCGGGAGAATGCGGGGGACACAGCGAGGACACAGCGGGACACAGCGGCGGCACACAGGGGACTCAGCGGAGGACAGAGCAGGGGACAAAGCGGGACACAGAGTTGACACAGCTGGACACAGCGGGGTACACATTGTGACACAGCGGGGACAAAGCTGGGGACAAACAGGACACAGCGGGACCCAGCGCGGAAACTTCGGGGACACAACAGGACACAGCGGGGGACACAGCGAGACACAGTGGGACACAGCGGGGGACACAGCACGACACAGAGGAGGACAGATCTAGGGACACAGCGGGACACAGCATTGACACAGCTGGACACAGCGGGGTACACATTGTGACACAGCGGGGACACAGCTGGGGACAAACAGGACACAGCGGGATACAGCGGGGACAAAGCGGACACCATGAAACACAGCGGGGAACAGCGGGGGACACAGCGGGAAACAGCAGGGGACACAGCAGGGGACAGCGGGGAACAGAGAAGGGACACAGCGGGACACAGCGGGGACACACCTGGACATAGCGGGGTACACAGCGGGACACAGCAGGACACAGCGAGGACACAGCAGGACACAGCGGGACACAGCGGGGGACACAGCGCGACACAGAGGGGGACAGATCTAGGGACACAGCAGAACACAGCTGTGACACAGCTGGACACAGCAGGGTACACATCGTGACACAGCGGGGACACAGCGGGGGACACAGCGTGACACAGCGGGACACAGCTGGGACAAAGCGGAGGACCAGGGTGAGACATAGCGGGACACAGCGGGGGACACAGCGAGGACAAAGCGGGAAACAGTGGGGACACAGCAAGATTCAGCGGGGGACACAGCGGGGGACAAAGTGGGACACCACGGGACACAGTGTGACACAGCAGGACACAGTGGCGACACTGTGGGGACACATCGGGACAAAGCGGAGCACACAGGGGGACACAGCGAGGGACACAGCAGGGGAGAGCGGACTGAGAGGGGACACAGCGGAACACAGCGGTGACACAGCTGGACACATCGGGGTACACAGCGGGATAGAGCGGGCACACAGCAGGGACACAGTGGGACACAGTGGGGAAAGAGCGGGACACAGCGTGACACAGCGGGACACAGCAGGGGACACAGCGTGACACAGCGGGAGACACAGCAACGACATAGCGGGACACTGTGGGGGACACAGCGGGGGACACAGCGGGACACAGCAGACACAGCGGGGTACACAGCGTGACACAGCGGGGGACACAACAACGACACAGCGGGACACAGTGGGGGACACAGCAGGGGACACAGCGGGACACAGCGTTGGACACAGCGGGGGACACAGCGGGACACAGTGGGGACACAGCAGTGGACACAGCGGAACACAGCTGGGGACACAGGGGGACACAGCTGGACACAGCGGGGGACACAGCGAGGAAACATTGGGACACAGCGGGAAACAGCGGGACTCAGCAGGGGACAAAGCAGTACACAGCGGGACACAGCGGGGGACACAGTGGGACAGAGCAGGGGACACAGCAGGGGACACAGAGGGACACAGCGGGACACAGCGGGGGACATAGGGGGAACACAGCGGGACACAGCGTGGGACACAGCGAGGACACATTGGGACACAGTGGGGACACAGCGGGACTCAGCGGGGGACACAGCAGTACACAGCGGGACACAGCGGGGACACATCAGGGACACAGCGGGGGACACAGCGGGACACAGCGGGGGACACAGCGGGACACAGCGGGACACAGCGTTGGACACAGCGGGACACAGTGGGGACACAGCAGTGGACACAGCGGGACACAGCTGGGGACACAGGGGGACACAGGGGGACACAGCGAGGGACACAGCGAGGATACATTGGGAAACAGCGGGGACACAGCGGGACTCAGCGGGGGACACAGCAGTGCACGGGGGATAGAGCAGGACACAGCGGGGGACACAGTGGGACACAGCAAGGGACACAGCAGGGGACACAGAGGGACACTGCGGACACAGTGG
>NW_012302746.1:0-3150 GCF_000151885.1 Dipodomys ordii | reverse complement strand
AGAATAAGATGAAGATGAAGAAGAAGAAGAAGAAGAAGAAGAAGAAGAAGAAGAAGAAGAAGAAGAAGAAGAAGGAGAAGCATAAGGAGAAGCAGTAGAAGCAGAAGAAGCAGAAGCAGGAGAAGCAGAAGCAGAAGACAAAGAATAAGCAAAAGAAGCAGAAGCAGAATCACTGGGAGAAGCAGAAGAAGGAGAAGGAGAAGGAGCAGCAGAAGGAGAAGGAGAAGCAGAAAGAGAAGCAGAAACAGAAGGAGAACAAGAAGGAGAAGCAGGAGAATCAGAAGAAGAAGAAGAGGAAGCAGAAAGAGGAGAAGAAGGAGAAGCAGAAGTAGAATCAGAAGAAACAGAAGAAGAAGCAGAAGAAACAGAAGCAAAAGAAACAGAACAAGGAGAAGAGCAGAAGCAGAAGGAGAAGCAGAAGCGAAGGAGAAGCAGAAAGAGAAGCAGGAGAAGCAGAAGCAGGAGAAGCAGAAGCAGAAGAAACAGGAGAAGCCGAAGAAGCAGAAGCAGAATCTGAAGCAGAAGGAGAAACAGAAGAAGCACAATCTGAAGCAGAAGCAGAAGAAACAGTAATAGTATAATAAGCAGAAGCAGAAGCAGCAAGAGAAGCAGAAGAAGAAGTCGGAGAAGGCGAGAGAGAAGGATTAGGAGTAGGAGAAGCAAAAGGATAAGCAGAAGCAGAAAGAGACGCTGAAGGAAAAGCAGCACGAGAAGTAGGAGAAGCAGGAGAAGCAGAAGCAGGAGAAGCAGAAGAAACAGAAGACGCAGAAGCAGAATGAGAAGCAGAAGGAGAAATTGAAGCAGAAGCAGAAGGAGAATCAGAAGCTAAAGGAGAAGCAGAAGAAGAGAAGGAGAAGCAGGACGAGAAGCAGGAGAAGCAGAAGCAGGAGAAGCTGAAGAAGGAGAAGAAGCAGAAGCAGAAGGAGAAGCAGAAACAGAAGGAAAAGCAAAAAGAGAAGCAGGAGAAGCAGAAGAAGCAGCAGCAGGAGAAGCATAAGCAGAAGAAGCCGAAGAAGCAGAAGCAGAACTTGAAGCAGAAGGAGAAGCAGGAGAAGCAGAAGAAGCAGATTCTGGAGAAGCAGAAGGAGAAGCAGAAGCAGAAAGAGAAGCAAAAGCAGAAGGAGAAGCAGAAGAAACAGAAGAAGCCGAGGCAGTAGCAGAAGAAGCAGAAGATGCAGAAGCAGAAGGAGAAGCAGAAGGAAAAGCAGAAGAACGAGAAGGAGAAGGAGAAACAGAAGGAGAAGCAGAAAGAGAAGCAGAAGAAGGAGCAGGAGAAGGAAAAGCAGCAGGAGAAGCAGAAAGAGCAGCAGAACGAGAAGCAGGAGAAGCAGAAACAGGAGAAGCAGAAGCAGAAGCAGAAGAAACAGGTGAAGGACAAGAAGCAGAAGCAGAAGGACAAGCAGAAACAGAAGGAGAAGCAGAAAGAGAAGGAGGGGAAGCAGAAGAAGCAGAAGCAGAAGCATAAGAATCCGAAGAAGCAGAAGCAGAACCTGAAGCAGAAGGAGAAGCAGATGAAACAGAAGAAGTAGAAGCAGTAGCAGTTGTAGCAGAAGCAGAACGAGAAGCAGAAGGAAAAGCAGAAGAACAAGAAGGAGAAGGAGAAACAGAAGGAGCAGCAGAAGGAGAAGCAGAAAGAGAAGCAGGTAAAGCAGAAGAAGAAGAAGCAGAAGGAGAATCAGAAGGAGAAGCTGAAGAAGAAGAAGGAGAAGCAGAAGCAAAAGGAGAAGCAACAGAAGGAGAAGGAGAAGCAGAAGCAGAAGAAGAAGCATAAGGCCAACCACAAGCAGAAGGAGATGCAGAAGGAGAAGCAGGAGAAACAGAAGAAGCAGAAAATGAAGGAGAAGCAGAAGTAGGAGAAGGAGAAGGAGGAGAAGCAGAAGGAGAAGCAGAAGCGGAATGAGAAGCAGAAACAGAAACAGGAGAAGCACAAGAAGCAGAAGCAGGAGAAGCCGAAACAGAAGAAGCAGATGAAGCAGAAACAGAAACAGAAGTAGAAGCAGAAGCAGAAGGAGAAGCAGCAGAACAAGTAGAACCAGAAATTCAGGCAGGAGAAACAGAAGACGCAGAAGCAGAAGCAGAAGGAGAAGCAAAAAGAGAAGCAGAAGAAGAAGTAGAAGAACCAGCAAAAGGAGAAGCAGCAGAAGAAGCAGAAAAACAAGCAGGAGAAGCAGAAGCAGAAAGAGAAGCAGAAGCAGAAGAAGGAGAAGAAGAAGAAGAAACACAAGAAGCATAAGAAGCAGAAGAAGGCGAAGCAGAACCAGAAGAAAAAGAAGAAGCATAAGAAGCAGAAGCAGAGGGAGAAGCAGAAGAAGGAGAAGGAGCAGGAGAAGGAGAAGCAGAAGGAGAATCAGGAGGAGAATCAGAAGAAGGAGAAGCAGAAGCAGAAGAAGAAGCAGAAGAAGAAGATGCAGAAGGAGAAGCAGGAGAAGCAGAAGAAGCAGAAGCAGAAGGAGAAGCAGAAGTAGGAGAAGGAGAAGGAGAAGGAAGGGCAGCAGAATCAATAGGAGAAGCAGAAGGAGAAGAACAAGCAGAATGAGAAGCAGAAAGAGAAGCAGTAGAAGCAGAATTAGCAGGAAAAGCAGAAGCAGAAGAAAGAGGACAAGAAGAAGAAGAAGACGAAGAAGAAAAAGAAGAAGAAGAAGAAGAAGAAGAAGAAGAAGAAGAAGAAGAAGAAGAAGAAGAAGAAGAAGAAGAAGAAGAAGAAGATGAAGAAGCATAAGGAGAAGCAGTAGAAGCAGATGCAGTAGAAGCAGAAGCAGAAGAAAAAGAATAAGCAAAAGAAGCAGAAGCAGAAGCACTGGGAGAAGCAGAAGAAGGAGAAGGAGAAGGAGCAGCAGAAGCAGAAGCAGAAAGAGAAGCAGAAACAGAAGGATAACAAGAAGGAGAAGCAGGAGAATCAGAAGAAGCAGAAGAGGAAGCAGAAAGAGGAGAAGAAGGAGAAGCAGAAGTAGAATCAGATGAAATAGAAGAAGAAGCAGAAGAAACAGAAGCAAAAGAAACAGAAGAAGGAGAAGAGCAGAAGCAGAAGCAGAAGTAGAAGCAGAAGCGAAGGAGAAGCAGAAAGAGAAGCAGGAGAAGCAGAAGCAGGAGAAGCAGAAGAAACAGGAGAAGCCGAAGAAGCAGAAGCAGAATCTGAAGCAGAAGGAGATA
>NW_012302745.1:0-3150 GCF_000151885.1 Dipodomys ordii | reverse complement strand
CAAGCAGAAAGAGAAGCAGTAAAAGCAGAAGAAGCAGAAGCAGGAGAAGCAGAAACAGAAAGAGAAGCAGAAAGAGGAGGGGAAGCAGAAGAAGCAGAAGAAGCAGAAGCAGGAGAAGCAGAAGCATAAGAATCCGAAGAAGCAGAAGCAGAACGTGAAGCAAAAGCGGAAGCAGGAGAAGCAGAAGAAGCAGAATCTGGAAAAGCTGAATGAGAAGATGAAGGAGAAGCAGAAGCTGAAAGAGAATCAAAAGCAGAAGGAGACGCAGAAGAAACAGAAGAAGCAGTAGCAGTTGCCGCAGAAGCAGAAGGAGAAGCAGAAAGAAAAGCAGAAGAACGAGAAGGAGAAGGAGAAACAGAAGGAGAAGCAGAAGGAGAATCAGAAGGAGAAGCAGAAGAAGCAGAAGGAGAAGCAGAAGCAGAAGAAGCAGAAGGAGAAGCAGAAAGAGAAACAGAAGCAGAAGAAGCAGCAGAAGGAGAAGCAGAAGCAGAAGAAGATGCAGAAGGAGAAGCAGGAGAAGCAGAAGCAGAAGAAGCAGAAGCAGAAGGAGAAGTAGAAGTAGGAGAAGGAAGAGCCGCAGAAGAAATAGGAGAAGCAGAAGGAGAAGCAGAAGCAGAATGAGAAGCAGAAAGAGAAGCAGTAGAAGCAGAAGAAGAAGGAAAAGTAGAAGCAGAAGAAAGAGAAGAAGAAGAAGAAGAAGAAGAAGAAGAAGAAGAAGAAGAAGAAGAAGAAGAAGAAGAAGAAGAAGAAGAAGAAGAAGAAGAAGGAGAAGAAGGAGAAGGAGAAGGAGAAAGAGAAGAAGAAGGAGAAGGAGAAGCAGTAGAAGCAGAAGAAGCAGAAGCAGGAGAAACAGAAGCAGAACAAAAAGAATAAGCATAAGAAGCAGTATCAGAGGGAGAAGCAGAAGAAGGAGAATCAGAAGCAGAAGAAGCAGCAGAAGGAGAAGCAGAAGCAGAAGAAGATGCAGAAGGAGAAGCAGGAGAAGCAGAAGAAGGAGAAGGAGAAGGCGAAAGAGAAGGATTAGGAGTAGGAGAAGCAAAAGGATAAGCAGAAGCAGAAAGAGACGCAGAAGGAGAAGCAGCACGAGAAGTAGGAGAAGCAGAAGAAGCAGAAGCAGGAGAAGCCGAAGAAACAGAAGACGCAGAAGCAGAATGAGAAGCAGAAGGAGATATTGAAGCAGAAGCAGAAGCAGAAGGAGAAGCAGAAGCAGAAGGAGAAGCAGAAGAAGGAGAAGGAGAAGCAGAAAGAGAAGCAGCACGAGAAGTAGGAGAAGCAGGAGAAGCAGAAGCGGGAGAAGCAGAAGAAGAAGAAGAAACAGAAGAAGGAAAAGGAGCAGAAGGAGAAGCAGAAGCAGAAGGAGAAGCAGAAAGAGAAGCAGAAGAAACAGAAGAAACAGTAGCAGGAGAAGCAGAAGCAGAAGAAACAGAAGAAGCCGAAGAATCAGAAGGAGAACCTGAAGCAGAAGGAGAAGCAGAAGCAGCAGAAGCTTGAAAAGCAGAAGCAGAAGAAACCGAACAAGCAGAAGAAGCAGAAGGAGAACGAGAAGCAGAAGAAGAAGGAGAAAGAGAAGGATTAGGAGTAGGAGGAGCAGAAGCAGAATAAGAAGCAGGAAGAGAAGCAGAAAAAGAAGCAGAAGGAGAAACAGAAGAAGCAGAAGCAGGAGAAGCAGAAGCAGAAGCAGAATGAGAAGCACAAGAAGGAGAAATTGAAGGAGAAGGAGAATGAGACGGAGAAGCAGAAGGAGAAGTAGGAGAAGCAGAAGAAGAAGAAGCAGGAGAAGCAGAAACAGAAGAAACAGAAGGAGAAGGGCAGAAGCAGAAGGAGAAGCAGAAGAAGCAGAAGCTGAAGCAGAAGAAGAAGCAGCAGGAGAAGCAGAAGTAGAAGAAGGAGAAGGAGAAAGAGAAGGATTAGGAGTAGGAGAAACAGAAGGATAAGCAGAAGCTGAAAGAGAAGAATGAGAAGGAGAAGCAGGAGAAGCAGAAGAAGCAGAAGCAGGAGAAGCAGAAGCAGAAGAAACATAGGAAGGAGAAGAAGAAGAAGGAGAAGCAGAAACAGAAGGAAAAGCAGAAAGAGACGCAGGAGAAGCAGAAGAAGCAGCAGCAGGAGAAGCAGAAGCAGAAGAAGCAGAAGAAGCAGAAGCAGAACCTGAATCAGAAGGAGAAGCAGGAGAAGCAGAAGAAGCAGAATCTGGACAAGCAGAAGGAGAAGCAGAAGCAGAAAGAGAAGCAAAAGCAGAAGGAGAAGCAGAAGGGGAAGCAGAAGAAACAGAAGAAGCAGAGGCAGTAGCAGAAGAAGCAGAAGATGCAGAAGCAGAAGGAGAAGCAGAAGGAAAAGCAGAAGAACGAGAAGGAGAAGGAGTAGGAGAAACAGAAGGAGAAGCAGAAAGAGAAGCAGAAGCAGAAGAAGAAGCAGGAGAAGGAAAAGAAGCAGGAGAAGCAGAAAGAGCAGCAGAAGGAGAAGCAGAAGCAGAAGCAGAAGTAGAAGCAGAAGAAGGAGAAGCAGAAGGAGAAGCATAAAGAGAAACAGAAGGAGAAGCAGGAGAAGCAGAAGCAGGAGAAGCAGAATCAAAAGAAATAGAAGGATAAGAAGCAGAAGCAGAAAGAGAAGCAGAAACAGAAGGAGAAGCAGAAATAGAAGCAGAAGAAGCTGAAGAAGCAGAAGCAGAACCTCAAGCAGAAGGAGAAGCAGGAGAAGCAGAAGAAGCAGAAACTGGAGAAGAAGGAGAACCAGAAGGAGAAGCAGAAGCAGAAAGAGAAGCAAAAGCAGAAGGAGAAGCAGAAAGAGAAGCAGAAGAAACAGAAGAAGCAGAAGCAGTAGCAGAAGAAGCTGAAGATGCAGAAGCAGATAGAGAAGCAGAAGGAATAGCAGAATAACGACAAGGAGAAACAGAAGGAGAAGAAGAATGAGAAGCAGAAGGAGAAGCAGGAAAAACAGAAGAAGCAGAAACAGACGGAGAAGCAGAAGAAGAAGCAGAAGGAAAATCACAAGCAGAAGGAGTAGCAGGAGAAGCAGAAGAAGCAGAAGCAGAAGGAGAAGAAGAAGGAGAAGAAGCAGAATCAGAAGAAGGAGAAGGAGAAGTAGAAAGAGAAGCCGACGAAGAGAAGCAGAACGAGAAGCAGAGAAGCAGAGAAGCAGAGCGGGAGAAGCAGA
>NW_012302744.1:0-3151 GCF_000151885.1 Dipodomys ordii | reverse complement strand
TCACCGCTGTGTCCTCACTGAGTTGCCCGCTGTGTCCCGATGTGTCCCCATGTGTCACGGTGTGTCCTCTCTGTGTATCACTCTGTGTCCCGCTGTGTCCTCGCTGTGTCCCCCACTGTCCAGGCTGTGACCCGCTGTGTCCCTGCTGTGTCCCCTCGGTGTTCCGCTGTGACCCCGATATCCACCGCTCTGTCCCGTCGTGTCCCCGCTGTCTGCATGTGTGTCCCCGCTGTCCCCAGCTGTGTCCCCGCCATGTCCCGCTGTGTCCTCGCTGTGTCCCCCGCTGTGTCCCACTGTGTCCCCCACTGTGTCCCGCTGTGTCCCCGCTGTCCGCCGGTGTGTCACCGCTGTCCCCCGCTGTATCCCACGCTGTGTCCGGCTGTGTCCTCGCTGTGTCTCACTGTGTCCCTGCTGTGTCTCCGCTGTGTCGCACTGTGTCCCAGGTGTGTCCTCGCTGTGTAACCGCTGAGTCCCTCTGTGTCCCCTCTGTGTCCTGTGTCCTCTGCTGTGTCCCCGCTGTGTCCCGCTGTGTCCTCCTGTGTCCCGCTGTGTCCTCACTGTGTCCCGCCTTGTCCCCCGCTGTGTCCCTGCTGTGTCCCTTTGTGTCCTACTTTGTCTCGCTGTGTACCCCGCAGTGTCCTCCTGTGTCCCCCGATGTGTCCTGCTGTGTCCCACTGTGTCCCCACTGTGTCCCGCTCTGTCCCCGCTGTGTCCCCTGCTGTGTCCCGCTGTGTCCCCGGCTGTGTCCCCGGCTGTGTCCCGCTCTTTCCCGCTGTGTCCCGCTGTGTCCTTGCTGTGTCCCCATTTGTGTCCCGCTGTGTCCTCTCTGTTTCCCCTGCTGTATCCCGCTGTGTCCCCATGTGTCACTCTGTGTCCTCGCTGTGTATCCCTCTGTGTCCCGCTGTGTCCTCGCTGTGTCCCCCACTGTGTCCCCGCTGTTGACCCCCTGTGTCCCAGCTGTGTCCCCCGCTATGTCCCACTGTGTCCATGCTGTGTCCTGCTCTGTCTCCCGCTGTGTCCCGCTGTGTCCCCCGCTGTGTCCCGCTGTGGCTCTGCTGTGTCCCAGCTGGGTCCCACTGTGTCTCGCTGTGTCCCCGCTGTGTCCCCGCTTTGTCCCGCTGTGTCTCTGGTGTGTCCTCGCTGTGTAACTGCTATGTCCCTCTGTGTCCCCGCTGTGTTCCACTGTGTCCCGCAAAGTCCCCCTATGTCCCCGCTGAGTCCTCGCTGTGTCCCCCGCTGTGTCCCACAGTGTCCCCCGCTGTGTCCCCCGCTGTGTCCCCGCTGTGTCCCTGCTGTGTCCTCCTGTGTCCTGCTGTGTTCTTGCTGTGACCCCCGCTGTGTCCCGGTGTGTCTCCCGCTGTTTCCTGCTGTTTCCCGCTGTGTCCCGCTGTGTCCTGCTTTGTCTGCCTGTGTCCCCCGCTGTGTCCCGCTGTGTCCCCGCTGTGTCCCACTGTGTCACGCTGTGTCCTCGCTGTGTTCCACTGTGTTCCCCGCTGTGTCCCGCTGTGTCCCCTGCTGTGTCCCTGCTGTGTCCCCGCTGTGTCCTCCTGTGTCCTGCTGTGTCCTCGCTGTGTCCTTCTGTATCCCGCTGTGGCCCCCGCTGTGTCCCCCACTATTTCCCCCTGTGACCCGCTGTGTCCATGCTGTGTCCTGCTGTGTCTGCCTCTGTGTCTCCCGCTCTGTCCCGCTGTGTCCCCGCTGTGTCCCCCCTGGGTCCTGCTGTGTCCCGCTGTGTCCCCCACTATTTCCCCGCTGTGTCCCGCTGTGTCCCCCGCTGTGTTCCCCGCTGTGTCCCGCTGTGTCCCGATATGTCCCACTGTGTCCGCTACAGTGTCCCCCACTGTGTCCCTTTGTGTACCCCACTGTGTCCCGATGTGTCACCCGTTGTGTCCCCCACTGTGTCCCCCGCTGTGTCCCCACTGTGGGCCGCTGTACCGCGCTGTGTCCCCGGCTGTGACACCCGCTGTGTCCCGCTGTGTCCCCGCTGTGTCCCGCTGTGTCCCCGCTGTGGCCCCGCTGTGTCCCGCTGTGTCCCTGGTGTCTCTTCGCTGTGTAACCTCTATGTCCCTTGTGTCCCCGCTGTGTCCCGCTGTGTCCTGCTGTGTCCCCATGTGTCAGGCTGTGTCCTCGCTATGTGTCTTTCTGTGTCCTGCTGTGTGTTCGCTGTGTCCCCCACTGTGTCCCGCTCTTTCCCGCTGTGTCCCGCTGAGTCCCCGCTGTGTCCCCGCTGTGTCCCGCTGTGTTCCTGGTGTGTCCTGGCTGTGTAACCTCTATGTCCCTCTGTGTCCTCGCTGTGTCCCACTGTGTCCCGCAGTGTCCCCCTATGTCCCCGCAGTGTCCTCGCTGTGTCCTTCTGTATCCCGCTGTGTCCCCCATTATTTCCCCGCTGTGACCCGCTGTGTCCGGCAGTGTCCCTGCTGTGTCCTCTCTGAATCCCCAGCTGTGTCCCACTGTGTCCCCCGCTGTGTCCCCGCCGAATCCCCGCTGTGTCCTCTTGTGTCCCGCTGTGTCCTCGCTGTGTCCTTCTGTATCCCGCTGTGTCCCCCGCTTTGTCCCCCACTATTTCCCTGCTGTGACCCGCTGTGTCCATGCTGTGTCCCCCGCTGTGTCCCGCTGTGTCCCGCTGTGTGTCCCGCTGTGTTCCCCGCTGTGTCCCGTTGTGTCCCGCTGTGTCCCGCTGTGTCCCGCTGTGTGCCTGCTCTCCCCCAGTGTGTACCCCGCTGTGTCCCGCTGTGTCCTGCTGTGTCCCCGCTGTGTCCCGATGTGTACCGATGTGTCTGCCTCTTTGTACCCCGCTGTGTCCTGCTGTGTCCCCCGCTGTGTCCTGGTGTGTCCTCGCTGTGTCCCCCGCTGTTTCCCGCTGTTTCCCCCGCTGTGTCACCCGCTGTGTCCCCAGCTGTGTCCGGCTATGTCCCGCTGTGTTCCCCTGTGTCCCCCACTGTGTCCCGCTGTGTTCTTTGCTGTTTCCCCCGCTGAGTCCCGCTGTGTCCCCCGCTGTTTACGGCTGTGTCCCACACTGTGTCCCCCGCTGTGTCCCCGCTGTGTCCCCGCTGTGTCCCGCTGTGTCCCTGGTGTGTCCTCGCTGTGTAACTGCTATGTCCATCTGTGTCCCCGCTGTGTTCCACTATGTCCGTCAGTGTCCCCCTAATAT
>NW_012302743.1:0-3151 GCF_000151885.1 Dipodomys ordii | reverse complement strand
AAGAAGAAGAAGAAGAAGAAGAAGAAGAAGAAGAATTAAGAAGAAGAAGAAGAAGAAGAAGAAGAAGAAGAAGAAGAAGAAGGAGAAGGAGAAGAAGAAGAAGAAGAAGAAGAAGAAGAAGAAGAAGAAGAAGAAGAAGAAGAAGAAGAAGAAGAAGAAGAAGAAGAAGAAGAAGAAGTAGAAGAAGAAGGAGAAGGAGAAGCAGTAGAAGCAGAAGAAGCAGAAGCAGGAGAAGCAGAAGCAGGAGAAGCAGAAGCAGGAGAAGCAGAAGAAAAAGAATAAGCATAAGAAGCAGAATCAGAGGGAGAAGCAGAAGAAGGAGAAGAAGAAGCAGAAGAAGCAGCAGAAGCAGAAGCAGAAGCAGAAGAAGATGCAGAAGGAGAAGCAGGAGAAGCAGAAGGAGGAGAAGGAGAAGGCGAAAGAAAAGGAGTAGGAGTAGGAGAAGCAAAAGGATAAGCAGAAGCAGAAAGAGACGCAGAAGGAGAAGCAGCACGAGAAGTAGGAGAAGCAGGAGAAGCAGAAGCAGGAGAAGCAGAAGAAACAGAAGACGCAGAAGCAGAATGAGAAGCAGAAGGAGAAATTGAAGCAGAAGCAGAAGGAGAAGCAGAAGCAGAAGCAGAAGAAGGAGAAGGAGAAGCAGAAAGAGAAGCAGAAAGAGAAGCACAACGAGAAGCAGGAGAAGCAGAAGCAGGAGAAGCAGAAGGAGAAGAAACATAGGAAGGAGAAGAAGCAGAAGCAGAAGGAGAAGCAGAAACAGAAGGAAAAGCAGAAAGAGAAGCAGGAGAAGCAGAAGAAGCAGCAGCAGGAGAAGCAGAAGCAGAAGAAGCCGAAGAAGCAGAAGCAGAACCTGAAGCAGAAAGAGAAGCAGGAGAAGCAGAAGAAGCAGAATCTGGAGAAGCAGAAGGAGAAGCAGAAGCAGAAAGAGAAGCAAAAGCAGATGAGAAGCAGAAGAAACAGAAGAAGCAGAGGAAGCAGAGGCAGTAGCAGAATATGCAGAAGCAGTAGGAGAAGCAGAAGAACGAGATGGAGAAGGAGAAGAAGAAACAGAAGGAGAAGAAGAAAGAGAAGCAGAAGAAGGAGCAGGAGAAGGAAAAGCAGCAGGAGAAGCAGAAAGAGCAGCAGAAGGAGAAGCAGGAGATGCAGAAACAGGAGAATCAGAAGCAGAAGAAACAGGAGAAGGACAAGAAGCAGAAGCAGAAGCAGAACCTGAAGCATAAGGAGAAGCATAAGGAGAAGCATAAGGGGAAGCAGTAGAAGCAGAAGAAGCAGAAGCAGAAGCAGAAGAAAAAGAATAAGCAAAAGAAGCAGAAGCAGAAGCAGTGGGAGAAGGAGAAGAAGGAGAAGGAGCAGCAGAAGGAGAAGTTGAAGCAGAAAGAGAAGCAAAAACAGGAGAAGAAGAACGAGAAACAGGAGAATGAGAAGAAGTAGAAGTAGAAGCAGAAAGAGGAGAAGAAGGAGAAGCAGAAATAGAATCAGAAGAAACAGTAGAAGAAGAAGAAACAGTAGCAAAAGAAACAGAAGAAGGAGAAGAGCAGAAGAAGAAGCAGAAAGAGAAGCAGAAGGAGAAGGAGAAGCAGAAAGAGAAGCAGAAGAAACAGAAGAAGCAGAATCAGAAGAAACAGGAGAAGCCGAAGAAGCAGAAGCAGAATCTGAAGCAGGAGAAACAGAAGAAGCACAATCTGAAGCAGAAGCAGAAGAAACAGAAATAGTAGAATAAGCAGAAGCAGAAGCAGCAGGAGAAGCAGAAGAAGAAGACGGAGAAGGCGAAAGAGAAGGATTATGAGTAGGAGAAGCAAAAGGATAAGCAGAAGCAGAAAGAGACGCAGAAGGAGAAGCAGCAGGAGAAGTAGGAGAAGCAGGAGAAGCAGGAGAAGCAGAAGCAGGAGAAGCAGAAGAAAGAGAAGACGCAGAAGCAGAATGAGAAGCAGAAGGAGTAATTGAAGCAGAAGCAGAAGCAGAAGGAGAAGCAGAAGGAGAAGCAGAAGAAGAGGAAGGAGAAGCAGAAAGAGAAGCAGAACGAGAAGCAGGAGAAGCAGTAGCAGGAGAGGCAGAAGCAGAAGAAACAGAAGAAGGAGAAGAAGCAGAAGCAGAAGGAGAAGCAGAAACAGAAGGAAAAGCAGAAAGAGAAGCAGGAGAAGCAGAAGAAGCAGGAGCAGGAGAAGCAGAAGCAAAAGAAGCCGACGAAGCAGAAGCAGAACCTGAAGCAGAAGGAGAAGCAGGAGAAGCAGGAGAAGCAGAATCTGGAGAAGCAGAAGGAGAAGCAGAAGCAGAAAGAGAAGCAAAAGCAGAAGGAGAAGCAGAAGAAACAGAAGAAGGGGAAGCAGAAGAAGCAGAAGCAGGAGAAGCAGAAGCATAAGAATCCGAAGAAGCAGAAGCAGAACCTGAAGCAGAAGGAGAAGCAGGGGAAGCAGAAGAAGCAGAATATGGAGAAGCAGAATGAGAAGCTGAAGCGGAAAGAGAATCAAAAGAAGAAGGAGGAGCAGAAGAAACAGAAGAAGCAGTAGCAGTTGCAGCAGAAGCAGAAGGAGAAGCAGAAGGAAAAGCAGAAGAACGAGAACAAGAAGGAGAAACAGAAGCAGAAGCAGAAGGAGAATCAGAAGGAGAAGCAGAAAAAGCAGAAGGAGAAGCAGAAACAGAAAAATAAGCTTAAGGACAAGCACAAGCAGAAGGAGATGCAGAAGGAGAAGCAGGAGAAGCAGAAGAAGCAGAAGCAAAAGAAGAAGTAGAAGTAGGAGAAAGAGAAGGAAGAGCAGCAGATGCAATAGGAGAAGCAGAAGGAGAAGAAGAAGCAGATTGAGATGCAGAAAGAGAAGCAGTAGAAGCAGAAGAAGCAGGAAAAGCAGATGCAGAAGTAAGAGAAGAAGAAGAAGTAGGCGAAGAAGAAGAAGATGAAGCTGCATAAGGAGAAGCATATGGAGAAGCAGTAGAAGCATAAGAAGCTGATGCAGGAGAAGCAGATGCAGATGAAAAAGAATAAGCATATGAAGCAGAAGCAGTGGGAGAAGCAGAAGAAGGAATATGAGAAGGAGTTTTTAGTTTGGAGAAGCAGAAGTAGAAGAGAAGCAGAGACTAGAATGGATAACTAGAATGGAGAATGCAGGAGAAATCATACGAGCTGATGTATGGAGTCAGAAAGAGGAGAAGACGAGAT
>NW_012302742.1:0-3151 GCF_000151885.1 Dipodomys ordii | reverse complement strand
GAACTAGAACAAGAACAAGAACAAGAAGAACAAGAGGAAGAAGAAGAAGAAGAAGGAGGAGGAGAAGGAGAAGGAGAAGCATAAGGAGAAGAAGTAGAAGCAGAAGAAGCAGAAGCAGGAGAAGCTGAAGCAGAAGAAAAAGAATTTGCATAAGAAGAAGAATCAGAGGGAGAAGCAGAAGAAGGACAAGGAGCAGCAGAAGGAGAAGCAGAAGGAGAATCAGAAGGAGAAGCAGAAGAAGGAGAAGCAGAATCAGAAGAAAAAGCAGAAGAAGAAGCAGAAGCAGAAGAAGATGCAGAAGGAGGAGCAGGAGAAGCAGAAGAAGCAGAAGCAGAAAGAGAAGGAGAAGGAAGGGCAGCAGAATCATTAGGAGAAGCAGAAGGAGAAGCAGAAGCAGAATGAGAAGCAGAAAGAGAAGCAGTAGAAGCAGAAGAAGCAGGAAAACAGAAGCAGAAGAAAGAGAAGAAGAAGAAGACGAAGAAGAAGAAGAAGAAGAAGAAGAAGAAGAAGAAGAAGAAGAAGAAGAAGAAGAAGAAGAAGAAGAAGAAGAAGAAGAAGAAGAAGAAGAAGGAGAAGGAGAAGAAACAGAAGAAGCAGAAGCAGTAGCAGTTGCAGCAGAAGGAGAAGCAGAAGGAAAAGCAGGAGAACAAGAAGGAGAAAGAGAAACAGAAGCAGAAGGAGAAGGAGAATTAGAAGAAGCAGAAGGAGAAGCAGAAGGAGAAACTGAAGCAGAAGAAGCAGCACAAGGAGAAGCAGAAGCAGAAGAAGATGCATAAGGAGAAGCAGGAGAAGCTGAAGAAGCAGAAGCATTAGGAGAAGCAGAAGAAGCAGAAGCAGGAGAAGCAGAAGCAGAAGAAAAAGAATAAGCAAAAAGAGCAGAAGCAGAAGCAGTGGGAGAAGCAGAAGAAGGAGGAGAAGGAGCAGCAGAAGGAGAACCAGAAGCAGAAAGAGAAGAAGAAACAGAAGGAGAAGGAGAACAAGAAGGAGAAGCAGGAGAATCAGAAGAAGCAGAAGTAGAAGCAGAAAGAGGAGAAGAAGGAGAAGCAGAAGTAGAATCAGAAGAAACAGAAGAAGAAGCAGAAGAAACAGAAGCAAAAGAAACAGAAGAAGGAGAATTGCTGAAGCAGAAGCAGAAGGAGAAGCAGAAGCAGAAGGAGAAGCAGAAAGAGAAGCAGGAGAAGCAGAAGAAGCAGGAGAAGCAGAAGCAGAAGAAACAGGAGAAGCCGAAGAAGCAGAAGCAGAATCTGAAGCAGAAGGAGAAACAGAAGAAGCACAATCTGAAGCAGAAGCAGAAGAAACAGTAATAGTAGAATAAGCAGAAGCAGAAGCAGCAAGAGAAGCAGAAGAAGAAGAAGTCGGAGAAGGCGAGAGAGAAGGATTAGGAGTAGGAGAAGCAAAAGGATAAGCAGAAGCAGAAAGAGACGCAGAAGGAAAAGCAGCACGAGAAGTAGGAGAAGCAGGAGAAGCAGAAGCAGGAGAAGCAGAAGAAACACAAGACGCAGAAGCAGAATGAGAAGCAGAAGGAGAAATTGAAGAAGAAGCAGAAGGAGAAGCAGAAGCAGAAGGAGAAACAGAAGAAGGGGAAGGAGAAGCAGAAAGAGAAGCAGAAAGAGAAGCAGAACGAGAAGCAGGAGAAGCAGAAGCAGGAGAAGCAGAAGCAGAAGAAACAGAAGAAGAAGAAAAAGCAGGAGAAGCAGAAGAAGCAGAATCTGGAGAAGCAGAAGGAGAAGCAGAAGCAGAAAGAGAAGCAAAAGCAGAAGGAGAAGCAGAAGAAGGTGAAGAAACAGAAGAATCAGAGGCAGTAGCAGAAGAAGCAGAAGATGCATTAGCAGAAGGAGAAGCAGAAGGAAAAGCAGAAGAACGAGAAGGAGAAGGAGAAGGAGAAACAGAAGGAGAAGCAGAAAGAGAAGCAGAAGAAGGAGCAGGAGAAAGAAAAGCAGCAGGAGAAGCTGAAAGAGCAGCAGAAGGAGAAGCAGGAGATGCAGAAACAGGAGAAGCAGAAGCAGAAGAAACAGGAGGACAAGAAGCAGAAGCAGAAGGAGAAGCAGAAACAGAAGGAGAAGCAGAAAGAGAAGGAGGGGAAGCAGAAGAAGCAGAAGCAGGAGAAGCAGAAGCATAAGAATCCGAAGAAGCAGAAGCAGAACCTGAAGCAGAAGGAGAAGCAGAAGAAACAGAAGAAGTAGAAGCAGTAGCAGTTGTAGCAGAAGCAGAACGAGAAGCAGAAGGAAAAGCAGAAGAACAAGAAGGAGAAGGAAAAACAGAAGGAGAAGCAGAAGGAGAAGCAGAAAGAGAAGCAGGTAAAGCAGAAGAAGAAGAAGCAGAAGGAGAATCAGAAGCAGAAGCAGAAGAAGGAGAAAGAGAAGCAGAAGCAGAAGAAGATGCAGAAGGATAAGCAGGAGAAGCAGAAGAAGCAGAAGCAGAAGGAGAAGCAGGAAAAGCAGAAGAAGCAGAAGCAAAAGAAGGAGAAGGAGAAGCAGCAGAAGAAGAAGGAGCATAAGGACAAGCACAAGCAGAAGGAGATGCAGAAGGAGAAGCAGGAGAAGCAGAACCTGAAGGAGAAGCAGAAGTAGGAGAAGGAGAAGGAGGAGAAGCAATAGCAGAAGGAGAAGCAGAAGCGGAATGAGAAGCAGAAAGAAAAGCAGGAGAAGCACAAGAAGCAGAAGCAGGAGAAGCCGAAAGAGAAGAAGCAGAAGAAGCAGAAACAGAAGCAGAAGTAGAAGCAGAAGCAGAAGGAGAAGCAGCAGAACAAGTAGAACCAGAAATTCAGGCAGGAGAAACAGAAGAAGCAGAAGCAGAAAGAGAAGCAAAAAGAGAAGCAGAAGGAGAAGTAGAAGAAGCAGCAGAATGAGAAGCAGCAGAAGAAGCAGAAAAACAAGCAGGAGAAGCAGAAGCAGAAAGAGAAGTAGAAGCAGAAGAAGCAGAAGAAGCAGAAGCAGAAGAAGAAGCAGTAGAAGCATAAGAAGCAGAAGCAGAAGAACAAGAAGAAGCATAAGAAGCAGAAGCAGAAGCAGAGGGAGAAACAGAAGAAGGAGAAGGAGCAGCAGAAGGTGAAGCAGAAGGAGATGGAGAAGCAGAAAGAGAAGCAGAAACAGAAGGAGAAGAAGAAGGGATTAGTTGGAGAATCAGAAGAAGCAGAAGCACAAAGAGAAGC
>NW_012302741.1:0-3151 GCF_000151885.1 Dipodomys ordii | reverse complement strand
TTCTCCTTCTGCTTCATTTCTCCTTCTGCTTCTCATTCTGCTTCTGCGTCTTCTGTTCCTTCTGCTTCTCTTGCTTCTGCTTCTCCTGCTTCTCCTACTTCTCGTGCTTCTTCTCCTTCTGCGTCTCTTTCTGCTTCTGCTTATCCTTTTGCTTCTCCTACTCCTAATCCTTTTCTTTCGCCTTCTCTTTCTTGTTCTTCTGCTTGTCCTGGTGCTTCTGCTTCTGCTTCTGCTTCTGCTTATTCTACTATTTCTGTTTCTTCTGCTTCTGCTTCAGATTGTGCTTCTTCTGTTTCTCCTTCTGCTTCAGATTCTGTTTCTGCTTCTTCGGCTTCTCCTGTTTCTTCTGCTTCTGCTTCTCCTGCTTCTTCTGCTTCTCCTGCTTCTCTTTATGCTTCTCCTTCTGCTTCTGCTTCTCCTTCTGCTTCTGCTTCTGCTCTTCTCCTTCTTCTGTTTCTTTTGCTTCTGTTTCTTCTTCTTCTTCTTCTGTTTCTTCTGATTCTACTTCTGCTTCTCCTTCTTCTCCTTCTCTTTCTGCTTCTTCTGATTCTCCTGCTTCTCCTTTTTGTTCTCCTTCTCTTTCTGCTTCTCTTTCTGCTTCTGCTTCTCCTTCTGCGGCTCCTTTTCCTTCTCCTTTTTCTGCTTCTCTCACTGCTTCTGCTTCTGCTTCTTTTGCTTATTCTTTTTCTTCTGCTTCTGCTTCTCCTGCTTCTGCTTCTTCTGCTTCTACTGCTTCTCCTTATACTTCTCCTTATGCTTCTCCTTATGCTTCTCCTTATGCTTCTTCTTCTTCTTCTTCGTTTTCTTCTCTTTCTTCTGCTTCTGCTCTTCCTGCTTCTTCTGCTTCTACTGCTTCTCTTTCTGCTTCTCATTCTGCTTCTGCTTCTCTTTCTGCTTCTCCTATTGCTTCTGCGGCTCTTCCTTCTCCTTCTCCTTCTTCTACTTCTCCTTCTGCTTCTGCTTCTTCTGCTTCTCCTGCTTCTCCTTCTGCATCTTCTTCTGCTTCTGCTTCTCTTTATGCTGTTTCTTCTGCTTCTGTTTATCCTTCTGCTTCTCCTTCTGCTTCTTCTGCTTCTCCTTCTGATTCTCCTTCTGCTTCTCCTTCTGTTTCTCCTTCTCCTTCTCGTTCTCCTGCTTTTCCTTCTGCTTCTGCTTCAACTGCTACTGCTTCTGCTTCTTCTTTTTCTTCTGTTCTCCTTCTGCTTTTGATTCTCTTTCTGCTTCTGATTCTGATTCTACTTCAGCTTCTCATTCTGCTTCTCCAGACTCGGCTTCTTCTGCTTCTCCTGCTTCTCCTTCTGCTTCAGGTTCTGCTTCTGCTTCTTCAGATTCTTATGCTTCTGCTTCTCCTGCTTCTGCTTCTTCTGCTTCCCCTCTTTCTCTTTCTGCTTCTCCTTCTGTTTCTGCTTCTCCCTCTGCTTCTGCTTCTTATGCTTCCTCTTTATCTTCTGCTTCTGCTTCTCCTGCTTCTGCTTCTTGTGCTTCAACTGATTCTTCTTCTGCTTCTGCTTCTTCTGCTTCTACTTCTCTTTCTGCTTCTGCTTCTCCTGCTTGTTTTCTGCTCTTCAGCTGCATCTCCTTCTGCTGCTTCTTCTACTTATCCTATTGCTTCTCTTTTTACTTCTCCTTCTGCTTCTGCTTCTTCTGTTTCTCCTGCCTGAATTTCTAGTTCTACTTCTGCTGCTTCTCCTTCTGCTTCTGCTTCTCCTTCTGCTAATGTTTCTGCTTCTTCTGCTTCTTCTCTTTCGGCTTCTCCTGCTTCTTCTTCTTGTCCTTCTCCTGCTTCTCTTTCTGCTTCTCATTCTGCTTCTCCTTCTGCTTCTGCTTCTCCTCCTTCACCTTCTCCTACTTCTGCTTCTCCTTCAGCTTCTGCTTCTTCTGCTTCTCATGCTTCTCCTTCTGCATCTCCTTCTGCTTGTGCTTTTCCTTATGCTTCTGCTTCTGCTTCTCCTTCTCCTTCTTTTGCTTCTCCTTTTGCTTCTGCTTCTTCTGCTTTTCCTGCTTCTCCTCCTGCTTTTGCTTCTTCTGCTTCTCCTGTTTCTCCTTCTGCATCTTCTTCTGCTTCTCCTTCTCTTCTTCTGCTTCTCCTTCTGATTCTCCTTTTGCTTCTTCTTCGTCTGCTTTACCTGCGTCTCTTTCTGCTTCTCCTTCTGTTTCTCCTTCTGTTTCTCCTTCTCCTTCAATGTTCTTCTGCTTTTCCTTCTGCTTCTGCTACAACTACTTCTGCTTCTACTTCTTCTGTTTCTTCTGCTTCTCCTTCTACTTTTGATTCTCTTTCTGCTTCTGCTTCTCGTTCTGCTTCTTATTCTGCTTCTTCAGATTCTGCTTATTCTGCTTCTCCTGCTTCTCCTTCTGCTTCAGGTTCTGCTTCTGCTTCTTCACTTTCTTATGCTTCTGCTTCTCCGCTTCTGCTTCTTCTGCTTTCCCTCCTTCTCTTCCTGCTTCTCCTTCTGTTTCTGCTTCTCCTTCTGCTTCTGCTTTTTGTCCTTCTTGTGTTTCTTCTGCTTCTGCTTCTCAAGTTTCTGCATGTCCTGCTTCTCCTTCTGCTGCTCTTTCTGCTTCTCCTGCTGCTTTTCCTTCTCCTGCTCCTTCTTCTGCTTCTCTTTCTGCTTCTCCTTCTGTTTCTCCTACTCCTTCTCCTTCTCGTTCTTCTGCTTTTCCTTCTGCTTCTCCTTCTGCTTCTGCATCTTCTGCTTCTTCTGCTACTGCCTCTGCTTCTTCTGTTTCTTTTGCTTCCCCTTCTGCTTCTCCTACTGCTTTTGCTTCTCTTTCTGCTTCTGCTTCTCCTTCTGCTTCTCCAGATCAGCTCTTCTCCTTCTCCTACTTCTCATTCAGCTTCAGGTTCTGCTTCTGCTTCTTCAGCTTCTTATGCTTCTGCTTCTCCTGATGCTGCATCTTCTGCTTCTCATGCTTCTCTTTCTGATTTTCCTTCTGATTCTGCTTCACCTTCTGCTTCTGCTTCTTCTCCATCCTATGATTCTTCTGCTTCTGCATCTCCTGCATCTGCTTCTACTGCTTATCGTTGTGCTTCTCTTTTCTACTTCTCCTTCTCCTTCTCCTGCTTCAGCTTCTCATTCTGCTTCTGCTTCTACATCTGCTTCAGATTTCAAATTATACTTCTGCTTCTCATTCTGATCCTGCGTCTTCAGGT
>NW_012302740.1:0-3151 GCF_000151885.1 Dipodomys ordii | reverse complement strand
AGACACAGCAATGGACAGAGCGGGAGACAGCGGGGGACACAGCGACGACACAGCAGGGCACAGCGGGACACAGCAGGGACAGAGCGGGACACAGCGGGACACAGCGGGACACAGCGGGGGACACAGCGGGACACAGCGGTGGAGGCACCGAGGACACATCGGGACACAGCGGGACAAAGCGGGGGACACAGCGGTGAAACAGCTGGACACAACGGAATACATAGCGGGACACAGCGAGCACACAGGGGGACACAGCGGGACACAGCTGGACACAGCAGGGACAGAGCGGGACACAGCGGAACACAGTGGGACACAGCGGGGTACACAGCGGGACCCAGCGGGGGACCCAGCTAGGACAAAGTGGGACACAGCTGGGGACACAGCGAGGACACAGCGGGGGACAGAGCGGGGGACACAGCGGGACACAGCGAGAACAGCGTAGATACAGCGGGGACACAGCATTACACAGCGTGGTACACAGCTGTGGACACAACGGGATACAGTGTGGGCACAGCGGGACACAGCGGGACACAGTGGGACACAGCGGGGACAAAGAGTGAGACACAGCGGGGGACAGAGTGGGAGACAGCGGGGGACACAGCGGGGACACAGCGGGGACTCAGCGGGGTCACAGCGGGATACACAGTTGTGGACACAACGGGACACAGTGTGGGCACAGCGGGACACAGCGGGACAGAGTGGGACACAGAAGGGATAAAGCGTGAGACACAGCGGGGGACAGAGCAAGAGACAGCGGGGGACACAGCGAGGACACAGCGGGACACAGCGGGGGACACAGCTAGGACACAGCGGGACACAGCGGGACACAGTGGGGACACAAAGGGGACTCAGCGGGGGAAACAGCGGGGGAAAAATCGGGACACCATGGGACACAGTGTGACACAGCAGGACACAGAGGGAACACTGCGTCGACACAGCGGGACAAAGCGGGGGACACAGCGGGACACAGCGGGACACAGCGGGGGACACAGCGGGGGACAGTGGAGACAAAGGGAGGACACAGCGGGACACAGAGGTGACACAGCTGGACACAACGGACTACACAGCGGGACACAGCGGGCACAAAGCGGGGACAGAGCGGGACACAGCTGGACACAGCGGGACATAGCGGGGGACACAGCGGGACACAGAGGGGGACACAGTGAGGACACAGTGGGACAAAGCGGTGGACACAGCGGTGACACAGCTGGACACAACGAAGTACACAGCGGGACACAGCGGGCACACAGCGGGGACACAGCGGGACACAGCGGGGAACACAGGGAGGACACAGCATGACCCAGTGGGACACAGCGTCGATACAGCGGGGACACAGCGGGACACAGCGGGGTACACAGCTGTGGACACAACGGGACACAGTGTGGGCACAGCGGGACACAGCGGGACAGAGTGGGACACAGACGGGATAAAGCGTGAGACACAGCCGGGGACACAGGGGGGACACAGCGGGACACAGGGGGGGACACAGCGAGGACACATTGGGACACAGCAGGGACACAGCGGGACTCAGCGGGGGACACAGCAGTACACAGCGGGACTCAGCGGGACACAGCGGGTCACAGCGAGGACAAATCGTGAGACACAGCGGGGGACAGAGCGGGAGACAGCGGGGGACACAGCGAGGACACAGCAGGACACAGCGAGACACAGCAGGGACAGAGCGGGACACAGCGGGGGACCCAGCGAGGACACAGCGGGGGACACAGCGGGGGACACTGCGGGACACAGCGGGGAACACAGCGAGGACACAGCGGGACCCAGCGGGACACAGCGTCGATACAGCGGGGACACAGCGTTACACAGCGTGGTACACAGCGGTGGACACAACGGGACACAGTGGGGCACAGCGGGAAACAGCGGAACACAGTGGGACACAGCTGGGACAAAGCGTGAGACACAGCGGGGGACAGAGCGGGAGACAGCGGGGGACACAGCGAGGACACAGTGGGACACAGCGGGACACAGCGTCGATACAGCGGGGACACAGTGGGCCACAGGGGGGTACACAGCTGGGGACACAACGGGGCACATCGGGGGACACAGCAAGGACTCAGCGGAACACAGCATGGGACACAGTGAGGACACAGGGGGACACAGCGGGACACAGAGGGAAACAGCAGGAACAAAGCACTAGACACAGCGGGACACAGCAGGGGACACAGCGGGACACAGCGGGGGACACAGGGAGGACAGAGCGGGACAAGGCGGGGACACAGCGGGAACTCAGCGGGGGACACAGCGGGAGACAAAGCGGGACACCACGGGACACAGCGGGACACAGCGGGGACAAGGGGAGACAGAGCGGGACACAGCGAGGACACAGCGGGACACAGCGGGGGACACAGCAGGACACAGCGGGGGACACTGCGAGGACACAGCAGGACACAGCGGGGGACACAGCGAGGACACAGCGGGGGACACAGCAGGGGACACTGCGGGACACAGCAGGGAACACAGCGAGGACACAGCGGGACACAGCGGGACACAGCGTCGATAAAGCGGGGACACATCGTTACACAGCTGTGGACACAACGGGATACAGTGGGGGCACAGCGGGACACAGCAGAACACAGTGGGACACAGCGGGGCAAAGCGTGAGACACAGCGGGGGACAGAGCGGGAGACAGCGGGGGACACAGCGAGGACACAGCGGGACACAGCGGGGGACACAGCGGGACACAGCGGTGGACACAGCGGGACAGAGCGGGGGACACATCGGGACACAGCGGTGGACACAGCAGGACACAGCGGTGGACACAGCGAGGACACAGCAGAACCCAGCAGGACACAGGGTCGATACAGCGGGGACAGAGTGGGCCACAGCGGGGTACACAATTGGGGACACAACGGGGCACATCGGAGGACAAAGCAAAGACTCAGCGGAACACAGCGTGGGACACAGTGAGGACACAGGGGGACACAGCGGGACACAGCGGGACAGAGCAGGAACACAGCAGTAGACACAGCGGGACACAGCCGGGGACACATTGGGACACAGCGGGGACAGAGCGGGGACACAGCGGTACTCAGCGGGGGACACAGCAATACAAAGCAGGACACAGCGGGGACACAGCGGGGACTCAGCGGGGGACACAGGGGGGGACACAGCGGGACACCACAGGACAGAGTG
>NW_012302739.1:0-3151 GCF_000151885.1 Dipodomys ordii | reverse complement strand
AGCAGAAAGAAAAGCAGAAGGAGAAGCAGGAGTATGCAGAAACAGGAGAAGAACAAGCAGAAGAAACAGGAGAAGGACAAGAAGCAGAAGCAGAAGGAGAAGCAGAAAGAGAAGGAGGGGAAGCAGAAGAAACAGAAGCAGGAGAAGCAGAAGCATAAGAATCCGAAGAAGCAGAAGCAGAACCTGAAGCAGAAGGAGAAGCAGGAGAAGCAGAAGAATCAGAATCTGGAGAAGCAGAATGAGAAGCAGAAGGAGAAGCAGAAGCAGAAAGAGAATCAAAAGCAGAAGGAGAAGCAGAAGAAACAGAAGAAGTAGAAGCAGTAGCAGTTGTAGCAGAAGCAGAAGGAAAAGCAGAAGAACAAGAAGGAGAAGGAGAAACAGAAGGAGAAGCAGAAGGAGAAGCAGAAAGAGAATCTGGTAAAGCAGAAGAAGAAGAAGGAGAATCAGAAGGAGAAGCAGAAGAAGAAGGAGAAGCAGAAGAAGAAGGAGAAGCAGAAGCAGAAGAAGATGCAGAATGAGAAGCAGAAGAAGCAGAAGCAGAAGGAGAAGCAGGAAAAGCAGAAGAAGCAGAAGCAAAAGGAGAAGCAAAAGAAGGAGAAGGAGAAGCAGAGGCAGAAGAAGAAGCATAAGGACAAGCACAAGCAGAAGGAGATGCAGAAGGAGAAGCAGGAGAAGCAGAAGAAGCAGAAGCTGAAGGAGAAACAGAAGTAGGAGAAGGAGAAGGAGGAGAAGCAGAAGAAGAAGGAGAAGCAGAATGAGAATCAGAAAGAGAAGCAGGAGGAGGACAAGAAGCAGAAGCAGGAGAAGCCGAAAGAGAAGAAGCAGAAACAGAAGCAGAAGGAGAAGCAGAAGCAGAAGGAGAAGCAGCAGAAGAAGTAGAACCAGAAATTCAGACAGCAGAAACAGAAGAAGCAGAAGCAGAAGGAGAAGCCAAAAGAGAAGCAGAAGGGGAAGTAGAAATAACAGCAGAAGAAGCAGAAAAACAAGCAGGAGAAACAGAAGCAGGAAGAGAAGTAGAAGCAGAAGAAGCAGAAGAAAAAGAAGAAGAAGCAGTAGAAGCATAAGAAGCAGAAGCAGGAGAAGCAGAACCAGAAGAAAAAGAAGAAGCATAAGAAGCAGAAGCAGAGGGAGAAACAGAAGAAGGAGAAGGAGCAGCAGAAGGTGAAGCAGAAGGAGATGCAGAAGGAGAAAGAGAAGCAGAAACAGAAGGAGAAGGAGAAGGAGAAGTTGGAGAATCAGAAGAAGCAGAAGCAGAAAGAGAAGCAGAAGAAGGAGACGGAGAAGCAGAAGGAGAAGGACAAGCAGGAGAAGCAGAAGAAGCAGAAGCGGGAGAAGCAGAAGAAGAAGAAGAAACAGAAGAAGGAGAAGGAGCAGAAGGAGAAGCAGAAGCAGAAGGAGAAGCAGAAAGAGAAGCAGAAGAAGCAGTAGCAGGAGAAGCAGAAGCAGAAGAAACAGAAGAAGCCGAAGAATCAGAAAGAGAATCTGAAGCAGAAAGGAGAAGCAGAAGCAGCAGAAGCTGGAAAAGCAGAAGCAGAAGAAACCGAACAAGCAGAAGAAGCAGAAGCAGAACGAGAAGCAGAAGAAGAAGGAGAAAGAGAAGGATTAGGAGTAGGAGGAGCAGAAGCAGAATAAGAAGCAGAAAGAGAAGCAGAAGAAGAAGCAGAAGGAGAAACAGAAGAAGCAGAAGCAGGAGAAGCAGAAGCAGAAGCAGAATGAGAAGCACAATAAGGAGAAATTGAAGGAGACGGAGAAGCAGAAGGTGAAGTAGGAGAAGCAGAAGAAGAAGAAGCAGGAGAAGCAGAAACAGAAGAAACAGAAGGAGAAGAGCAGAAGCAGAAGGAGAAGCAGAAGGAGAAGCAGAAGAAGCAGAAGCTGAAGCAGAAGAAGAAGAAACAGAAAAAGCAGAAGAAGCAGAAGAAGAAGCAGCAGGAGAAGCAGAAGAAGAAGAAGGAGAAGGAGAAAGAGAAGGATTAGGAGTAGGAGAAACAGAAGGATAAGCAGAATCAGAAAGAGAAGGAGAATGCGAAGGAGAAGCAGGAGAAGCAGAAGAAGCAGAAGCAGGAGAAGCAGAAGCAGAAGAAACATAGGAAGGAGAAGAAGCAGAAGGAGAAGCAGAAACAGAAGGAAAAGCAGAAAGAGAAGCAGGACAAGCAGAAGAAGCAGCAGCAGGAGAAGCAGAAGAAGAAGAACCCGAAGAAGCAGAAGCGGAACCTGAAGCAGAAGGAGTAGCAGGAGAAGCAGAAGAAGCAGAATCTGAGAAGCAGAAGGAGAAGCAGAAGCAGAAAGAGAAGCAAAAGCAGAAGGAGAAGCAGAAGGGGAAGCAGAAGAAACAGAAGAAGCAGAGGCAGTAGCAGAAGAAGCAGAAGATGCAGAAGCAGAAGGAGAAGCAGAAGGAAAAACAGAAGAACGAGAAGGAGAAGGAGTAGGAGTAGAAGCAGAAAGAGAAGCAGAAGACGGAGCAGTAGAAGGAAAAGCGGCAGGAGAAAAAGAAAGAGCAGCAGAAGGAGAAGCAGGAAATGCAGAAACAGGAGAAGAACAAGCAGAAGAAACAGGAGAAGGACAAGAAGCAGAAGCAGAAGGAGAAGCAGAAAGAGAAGGAGGGGAAGCAGAAGAAGCAGAAGCAGGAGAAGCAGAAGCATAAGAATCCGAAGAAGCAGAAGCAGAACCTGAAGCACAAGGAGAAGCAGGAGAAGCAGAAGAATCAGAATCTGGAGAAGCAGAATGAGAAGCAGAAGCAGAAAGAGAATCAAAAGCAGAAGGAGAAGCAGAAGAAACAGAAGAAGTAAAAGCAGTAACAGTTGTAGCAGAAGCAGAAGGAAAAGCAGAAGAACAAGAAGGAGAAGGAGAAACAGAAGGATAAGCAGAAGGAGAAGCTGAAAGAGAAGCAGGTAAAGCAGAAGAAGAAGCAGAAGGAGAATCAGAAGGAGAAGCAGAAGAAGGAGAAGGAGAAGCAGAAGCAGAAGAAGATGCAGAAGGAGAAGCAGAAGAAGCAGAAGCAGAAGGAGAAGCAGGAAAAGCAGAAGAAGCAGAAGCAAAAGGTGAAGCAAAAGAAGGAGAAGGAGAAGCAGAGGCAGAAGAAGAAGCATAAGGACAAGCACAAGCAGAAGGAGATGCAGAAGAGAGCAGGAGAAGCAGAGAAGCAGAAGCTGAA
>NW_012302738.1:0-3151 GCF_000151885.1 Dipodomys ordii | reverse complement strand
CACAGCGGGGGACACAGTGGGGACCCAGCGGGACCCAGCGCGGGACACAGCGAGGACGCATTGGGACACAGCGGGGACACTGCGGGACTCAGCGGGGGACACAGCAGTACACAGCGGGACACAGCGGGACACAGCGGGGGACACAGAGGGTTAAACAGCGGGACACAGCGGGGAACACAGCGAGGACACAGCGGGACCAAGCGGGACACAGCGTCGATACAGCGGGGACACAGTGGGACACAGCGGGGTACACAGCTGGGTACACAATGGGACACAGCGGGGGACACAGTGAGGACACAGCAGAACACAGCGTGGGAAACAACGAGGACACAGCGGGACACAGCGAGACACAGCGGGACACAGTGGGGACACAGCAGTAGACACAGCGGGACACAGCGAGGAAACAGCGGGGACACAGCGGGGACACAGCGGCACCCAGCAAGACACAGCGGGGCACACAGCAGGACACAGCGGGACACAGCTTGGGACACAGCGGGAACACAGCAGGACACAGCCGGGGACACAGCGAGGACACAGCGGGACACAGTGGGACACATCGTGGGACAAAGGGGGAGATAGCAGGGGACACCGCGAGGACACAGCAGGACACAGCGGGGACACAAAGGTGGCTCAGGGGAGCCACAGTGGGGCAAAGCGGGACACCACGGAACACAGCGGGACACAGCGTGAAACAGCGGTGAACTTGCGGGGACACAGCGGGGGACACAGCGGGACCCAGCGGGGACACAGCGGGGACACAGCGGGACCCAGCAGGACACAGCGGGACACAGCAGGACACAGCGGGGCACACAGCGGGACACAGCGGGGGACACAGCGGGACACAGCGGGGACACAGAGGGCACTCAGCTGCGGACATAGCGGGGGACAGAGCGGGACACAGTTGGACACAGCGGGGTACACAGCGGGACACAGCGGGCACACCGGGGACACAGCGGGACACAGCGGGACACAATGGGGTCACAGTGGGACACAACGGGACAAAGCGGGGGACACAGCGGGACACAGCGGGGGACACAGAGAGGACACATTGGACACAGCGGGGGACACAGTGAGGACACAGCGGGGACACAGCAGTGGACACAGCGGGACACAGCGGGGGACACAGCCGGACACAGCAGGGGAAACAGTGGGGGACACAGCGGGACACAGTGGGACACAGCGCGGGACACATGAGGGACACAGCGGGACACAGCGGGGACACAGCGGGACTCAGCGGGGGACACAGCAGTATACAGCAGGACACAGTGGGGACACAGCAGGGACACAGCGGAAACACAGCTGGACAGAGCGGGGACACAGCTGGGGACACAACGGGACACATCTTGGGACACAGCGAGGACCCAGCGGAACACAGCGTGGGACACAGCAAGGACAGAGCGGGACACAGCGGGGACACAGCAGTAGACACAGCGGGAACCAGTGGGGACACAGCGGGACACAGCGGGGACTCACCAGGGGACACAGCGGGGGACAAACTGGGAAACCACGGGACACAGTGGGACACAGCGGGACACAGCGGGGACACTGCAGGTACATAGCGGGACACAGCGGGGTACACAGCGGGACACAGCAGTGGACACAGCGGGGACACAGCGGGACACAGCGGGGGACACAGCGAGGACACAGCGGGTCACAGCAGGATACAGCATGGGACAAAGCAGGAGACAGCGGGGGACACAGCGAGGACAGAGCTGGACACAGCAGGGTACACAGCGGGACACAGCGGGAGACACAGAAGGGTACACAGCGGGACACAGCGAGAAACACAGCGAGGTCACAGCGGGGGCCAAAGCAGGACAACACGGGACACAGTGTGACACAGTAGGTCACAGTGGGGACACTGCAGGGGCCCATCGGGACAAAGCGGGCGACACAGCGGGACACAGTGGGAACACAGCGGGGGACACAGCGGGGGACAGCAGGGGACAGAGAGGGGACAAAGCGGGACACAGCGGGGACACTGCTGGAAACAGCGGGGTACACAGCGGGACACAGAGGGCCCACAGTGGGGACACAGTGAGGGACACAGCGGGACACAGCGGGTCACAGCGGGGGACACAGCGGCACACAGCGGGACACAGCGGGGGACACAGCAGGGACACAGCGGGGGACACAGTGAGGACACAGCGGGACACAGCGGGGACACTGCGGGAACATAGCGGGACACAGCGGGGTACACAACGGGACACAGCGGAGTACACAGCTAGGGACCCAGCGGGACCCAGCAGGACACAGCGTCGATACAGCGGGGACACCGCGGGACATAGCGGGGTACACAGCTGGGGACACAACGGGACACAGCGGTGGACACAGCGAGGACACAGCGGGACACAGCTGGGACACTGAGGGAACATTGAGGGACACAGCGGGTACACAGCGGGACACAGCGGGGGACACAGAGTGGTACACAGCGGGACACAGCTGGAAACATAGTGAGGTCACAGCGGGGGAAAAATCGGGACAACACGGGACATAGTGTGACACAGCGGGACAGAACGGTGACACAGCAGGGGCAAAGCGGGACAAAGCAGGAACACAGCGAGACACAGCGGGACACCGCGGGGGACACAGCGGGGGACAGCAGGGGACAGGGGACACAGCGGGACACAGCGGGGACACAGCTGGAACAGCGGAGTACACAGAGGGACACAGCGGGCACACACTGAGGACACAGCGGGACACAGCGGAACTCAGCGGGAGACACAGCAGTACACAGCGGGACACAGTGGGACACACCGGGGACACAGCAGGGACACAGTGGGGGACAAAGCGGGACACAGCGGGTCAGAGCGGGGGACACAGCGGACACAGCGGGAGACAAAGAGGGGTACACAGCGGGTCACAGCGGGGAACACAGCGAGGACACAGCGGAACACAGCGGGACACAGCGTCGATACAGTGGGGACAGAGCGGGTTACAGCAAGGACACAGCGGGACACAGCGGGGGACACAGCGGGACACAGCGGGGACACAGCGGGGACTCAGCGGGGGACACAGCGGGACACAGCGGGGGACACAGCGAGACACGGCGGGGACAAACCTGGACACAGCGGGATACACAGAGGGACACAGCAGGGACACAGCGGGGAATCAGCGTGACACAAAAGGACACAGCGTGACACAAAAGGAC
>NW_012302737.1:0-3151 GCF_000151885.1 Dipodomys ordii | reverse complement strand
AGAAGCAGAAGCAGAACGAGAAGCAGAAGAAGAAGAAGGAGAAAGAGAAGGATTAGGAGTAGGAGGAGCAGAAGCAGAATAAGAAGCAGAAAGAGAAGCAGGAGAAGCAGGAGGAGAAACAGAAGAAGCAGAAGCAGAGGAAGTAGAAGAAGAAGAAGAATGAGAAGCACAAGAAGGAGAAATTGAAGGAGAAGGAGAATGAGACGGAGTAGCAGAAGGAGAAGTAGGAGAAGCAGAAGAAGAAGAAGAAGAAGGAGAAACAGAAGCAGAAGAAACAGAAGAAGGAGAAGAGCAGAAGCAGAAGCAGAAGGAGAAGCAGAAGCAGAAGGAGAAGCAGAAGAAGCAGAAGCTGAAGCATAAGTAGAAGAAACAGAAAAAGCAGAAGAAGAAGAAGAAGAAGAAGAAGCAGGAGAAGCAGAAGAAGAAGAAGGAGAAAGAGAAGGATTAGGAGTAGGAGAAACAGAAGGATAAGCAGAAGCAGAAAGAGAAGGAGAAGGAGAAGCAGGAGAAGCAGGAGAAGCAGAAGGAGCAGAAGCAGGAGAAGCAGAAGCATAATGAAAGGCAGAAGAAGGAGAAATTGAAACAGAAGAAGATGCAGAAGGAGAAGCAGAAGCAGTAGTAGAAGCAGAAGAAGGAGATGCAGAAGGAGAAGCATAAAGAGAAACAGAAGGAGAAGCAGGAGAAGCAGAAGCAGGAGAAGCAGAATCAGAAGAAATAGAAGAAGGAGAAGAAGCAGAAGCAGAAAGAGAAGCAGAAACAGAAGGAGAAGCAGAAATAGAAGCAGAAGAAGACGAAGAAGCAAAAGGAGAACCTGAAGCAGAAGGTGAAGCTGGAGAAGCTGCAGAAGAAGAATCTGGAGAAGAAGAAGGAGAACCAGAAGGAGAAGCAGAAGCAGAAAGAGAAGCAAAAGCAGAAGGAGAAGCAGAAGAAACAGAAGAAGCAGAAGCAGTAGCAGAAGAAGCTGAAGATGCAGAAGCAGAAAGAGAAGCAGAAGGAATAGCAGAAGAATGAGAAGGTGAAACAGAAGGAGAAGCAGAAGGAGAATCAGAAGGAGAAGCAGAAGAAGCAGAAGGAGAAGCAGAAGAAGAAACAGAAGCAGAAGCAGCAGCAGATGGAGAAGCAGAAGCAGAAGGAGATGCAGAAGGAGAAGCAAGAGAAGCAGAAGCAGTAGAAAAAGAATAAGAATAAGAAGAAGAATCAGAGGGAGTAGGAGAAGACGGAGAAGGAGCAGCAAAAGGAGAAGCAAAAGGAGAAGCAGAAGGAGAAGAAGATGCAGAAGGAGAAGCAGGAGAAGCAGAAGAAGCAGAAGCAGAAGGAGAAGCAGAAGTAGGAGAAGGAGAAGGAGAAGGAGAAGGAAGGGCAGCAGAAGCAATAGGAGAAGCAGAAGGAGAAGCAGAAGCAGAATGAGAAGTAAAAAGAGAAGCAGTACAAGCAGAAGAAGCAGGAAAAGCAGAAGCAGAAGAAAGAGAAGAAGAAGAAGAAGAAGAAGAAGAAGAAGAAGAAGAAGAAGAAGAAGAAGAAGAAGAAGAAGAAGAAGAAGAAGAAGAAGAAGAAGAAGAAGAAGAAGAAGAAGAAGAAGAAGAAGAAGTAGAAGCATCAGGAGAAGCAGTAGAAGCAGAAGAAGCAGAAGCAGGAGAAGCAGAAGCAGTAGAAAAAGAATAAGCATAAGAAGAAGAATCAGAGGGAGAAGCAGAAGAAGGAGAAGGAGCAGTAGAAAGAGAAGTAGAAGGAGAATCAGAAGGAGAAGCAGAAGAAGGAGTAGCAGAAGCAGAAGAAGAAGCAGCAGGAGAAGCAGAAGCAGAAGAAGATGCAGAACGAGAAGCAGGAGAAGCAGAAGAAGCAGAAGCAGAAGGAGAAGCAGAAGTAGGAGAAGGAGAAGGAGAAGTGAGGGCAGCAGAAGCAATAGGAGAAGAAGAAGCAGAATGAGAAGCAGAAAGAGAAGCAGTAGAAGCAGAAGAAGCAGGAAAAGCAGAAGCAGAAGAAAGAGAAGAAGAAGAAGAATAGAAGAAGAAGAAGAAGAAGAAGAAGAAGAAGAAGAAGAAGAAGAAGAAGAAGAAGAAGAAGAAGAAGAAGAAGAGGAAGAAGAAGAAGAAGAAGAAGAAGGAGCAGCATAAGGAGAAGCATAAGGAGAAGCAGTAGAAGCAGAAGCAGGAGAAGCAGAAGCAGAAGAAAAAGAATAAGCAAAAGAAGCAGAAGCAGAAGCAGTGGGAGAAGCAGAAAAAGGAGAAGGAGAAGGAGCAGAAGAAGGAGAAGCAGAAGCAGAAAGAGAAGCACAAACAGAAGGAGAACAAGAAGGAGAAGAAGGAGAATTAGAAGAAGCAGGAGTAGAAGCAGAAAGAGGAGAAGAAGGAGAAGCAGAAGTAGAATCAGAAGAAACAGAAGAAGAAGAAGCAGAAGAAACAGAAGCAAAAGAAACAGAAGAAGGAGAAGAGCAGAAGAAGAAGCAGAAGGAGAAGAAGAGGCAGAAGGAGAAGCAGAAAGAGGCAAGCAGGAGAAGCAGAAGATGCAGGAGAAGCACAAGAAGAAAATGGAGAAGGCGAAAGAGAAGGATTAGGAGTAGGAGAAGCAAAAGGATAAGCAGAAGCAGAAAGAGACGCAGAAGGAGAAGCAGCACGAGAAGTAGGAGAAGCAGAAGCAGGAGAAGCAGAAGAAACAGAAGACGCAGAAGCAGAATGAGCAGCAGAAGAAGAAATTGAAGCAGAAGCAGAAGGAGAAGCAGAAGCAGAAGGAGAAGCAGAAGAAGGAGAAGGAGAAGAAGAAAGAGAAGCAGAAAGAGAAGCAGAACGAGAAGGAGGAGAAGCAGAAGCAGGAGAAGCAGAAGCAGAAGAAACAGAAGGAAAAGAAGCAGAAGAAGAAGCAGAAGCAGAAACAGAAGGAAAAGCAGAAAGAGAAGCAGGAGCAGCAGAAGAAGCAGCAGCAGGAGAAGCAGAAGCAGAAGAAGCCGAAGAAGCAGAAGCAGAACCTGAAGCAGAAGGACAAGCAGGAGAAGCAGAAGAAGCAGAATCTGGAGAAGCAGAAGGAGAAGCAGAAGCAGAAAGAGAAGCAAAAGCAGAAGGAGAAGCAGAACTAGAAGCAGAAGAAACAGAAGAAGCAGAGGCAGTAGCAGAAGAAGCAGAAGATGCAGAAGCAGAAGGAGAAGCAGAAGGAAAAG
>NW_012302736.1:0-3152 GCF_000151885.1 Dipodomys ordii | reverse complement strand
CCCGCTGTGTCCCACTGTGTCCTGTGGTGTCCCGATTTGTCCCCCGCTATGTCCCCTGCTGAGTCCCCTTGTGTCCCCGCTGTGTCCCTCTGTGTCCCCCGCTGTGTCCCGCTGTGTCCCACGCTGTGTCCTGCTGTGTCCCGCTGTGTCCTGCTGGGTCCCGCAGTGTCCCCGCTGTGTCCCCGCTGTGTCCCGCTGTGTTCCCCGCTGTGTCCCGCTGTGTCCCCGCAGGTTCACCGCTGTTTCACGCTGTGTCCCGCTGTGTTCCGTGGTGTCCCACTTTGTCCCCCGCTGTGGCCCCCCTGAGCCACCTCTGTGTCCCCGCTGTGTCCCGCTGTGTCCTCGCTGTGTCCGCCTCTGTCTCCTGCTCTGTCCACTGCTGTGTCTCACGCTTTGTCCCCGCTGGGTCCCGCTGTGTCCCGCTCTGTCCCCCACTGTGTCCCCCGCTGAGTCCTCTATGTGTCGCCACTGTGTCCCGCTGTGTCCTCGCTGTGTCCCCTGCCATCTCCTGCTTTGTCCCACGATGTGTCCCGCTGTGTCCCGCTGTGTCCTCGCTGTGTCCCCGGCTGTGTCCTGCTGTGTTCCCGCTGTGTCCCAAGCTGTGTCCCGCTGTGTGCCCCGCTGTGTCCTGCTGGGTGCCGCTGTGTCCCCGCTGTGTCCCCGCTGTGTCCTCGCTGTGGCCCGCTGTGTCTACTGCTGTGTCCGCACTGTGTCCCGCTGTGTCTCGCTGTGTCCCGCTGTGTCCTCGTTGTTTCCCATGCTGTGTTCTGCTGTGTCCTCGCTGTGTCCCCCGCTGAGTCCCGTTGTGTACCCAGCTGTGTACCCCACTGTGTCCTGCTGTGTCCCCGCTGTATCGACGCTGTGTCCCGCTTGGTCCCGCTGTGGTCCGCTGTGTCCTCGCTGTGTTCCCCGCTGTGTCCCGCTGTTTACCACTCTGTGTCCCCCGCTGTGTCCCGCTGTGTCCCGCTGTGTACTGCTCTGTCCCCCGCTGAGTCGCGCTGTGTCCCCGCTGTGTCTCAATGTGTCCTCGCTGTGTCCCGCGCTGGGTCCCACTCTGTCCCCCCTGTGTCCCCCGCTGTGTCCCGCTGTATCCCGCTGTGTTTCCTGCTGTGTCCTCTGCTCTGTCCCACTGTGTCCCCCTCTGTGTCCTGCTGTGTCCCACTCTGTCCCCCCTGTGTCCCCCGCTGTGTCCTGCTGTGTCCACACTGTGTTCCCCGTGTGTCCCGCTGTGTACCCCGCTGTGTCCTGCTGTGTTACGCTGTGTCCCGCTCTTTCTCCACTGTGTCCCGGTGTGTCCCGCTGTGTCCCAGCTGTGTGCCCGGTGTGTCCCGCTGTGTACCCCGCTTTGTCTAGCTCTATCACTGCTGTGTCCCGCTGTGTACTGCTGTGTCCCCCGCTGAGTCCCGCTGTGTCCCCGCTGTGTCCCAATGTGTCTCGCTCTATCCCCCCCTGTGTCCCACTGTGTCCCCCCTGTGTCCCCCGCTGTGTCCCGCTGAGTTCCTCTGTGTCCCCTGCTGTGTCCCCCCCTCTGTCCCACTGTGTCCCCCTCTGTGTCCCGCTGTGTCCCTCTGTGTACTGCAGTGTCCCCCGCTGAGTCCCACTGTGTCCCCGCTGTGTCCCAATGTGTCTTCGCTGTGTTCCCCGCTGTGTCCCCCTCTGTCCCCCGCTGTGTCCCGCTGTGTCCACTGCTGTGTCCACTGCTGTGTCCACATTGTGTCCCGCTGTTTCCCCCGCTGTGTCCCGCTGTGTCGTCACTGTGTCCCTCTGTGTCCTTGCTGTGTCCACCGTGTGTCCCGCAGTGTACCCCGCTGTGTCCCCCGTGTGTCCCGCTGTGTACCCCGCTGTTCCCGCTGTGTCACGCTTTGTCCCGCTCTTTCCCCACTGTGTCCCGTTGTATCCCGGCTGTGTGCCCGCTGTGTTCCACTGTGTAATCTGCTGTGTCTCGCTTTGTACCCGTTGTGTCTCCCTGTGTCCCCCGCTCTGTCCCCCGCTGTGTCCCGCCTTGTCCCCCTCTGTGTCCCGCTGTGTCCTGCTGTGTCCCCCGCTGTGTCCCGCTGTATCCACGCAGTGTCCCGCTTTATCCCACTGTGTCCCGCTGTGTTCCGTGTTGTCCTGTTTGTGCCCCTCAGTGTCCCCCGCTGTGTCCCAACTGTGTCCCCGCTGTGTCCCGCTGTGTCCTCAATGTGTCCCCTGCTGTGTCCAGCTCTGTTCCCCGCTGTGTCTCCCACTTTGTCCCAACTGTGCCCCGCTGTGTCCTGCTGTGTCCCGCTGTGTCCCGCTGTATCCCGCTATGTCCCCCACTATGTCCCGTTGTGTCCCCAGCTGTGTACCCCGCTGTGTCCGGCTGTGTCCCCGCTGTATCGAAGCTATGTCCCGCTGGGTCCCGCTGTGTCCTCTTTGTGTACCCCGCTGTGTCCCACTGTGTCCCCCGCTGTGTCCCTCGCTGGGTTCCGCTGTGTCCCCTGCTGTGTCCCGCTGTATCCTCCCTGTGTCCCCTGCGGTGTCCCGCTGTGTCCCCTGCTGTGTCACTCGCTGTGTCCCTGCTGTGCCCCACTGTGTCCCGCTGTGTCCTGCTGTGTCCCCCGCTGAGTTCCGCTGTGTACCCGCTGTGTCCCAATGTGTCCTCGCTGTGTCCCCCGCTGTGTCCCGCTGTGTCCCGCTGTGTCCCTCTGTGGCACCTGCTGTATCCCTTCTCTGTCCCGCTCTGTGCCCCGCTTTGTCCGGCTGTGTCCACTGCTGTGACCCCGTTGTGCCTTGCTGTGTCCGGCTCTGTACCCCACTGTGTCCAGCTGTGTCCCCGCTGTGTCCCGCTGTGTCCCCCACTGTGTCCCAATGTGTCCCCTGCTGTGTCCCCCACTGTGTCCCACTGTGTCCCCTGCTGTGTCTGGCTGTGTCCCCCGCTGTGTCCCGCTGTGTCCACTGCTGTGACCCCGTTGTGCCTTGCTGTGTCCTGCTGTGTCCCCACTGTGTCCCGCTGTGTCCTCGCTGTGTCCCATTGTGTCCCCGCTGTTTCCCCGCTGGATCCTGCTGGGTCACGCTTTGTCCCGCTGGGTCCCCCGCTTTGTCCCGCTGTGTCCCCGCAGTGTCCCCGCTGTGTCCCGCTTGTCCTACTGTGTCATGTGGTGTCCCGATTTGTCCCCCGCCATGTCTGC
>NW_012302735.1:0-3152 GCF_000151885.1 Dipodomys ordii | reverse complement strand
ACAGCGGGACACAGCGGGGAACACAGGGAAGACCCAGCGGGACCCAGTGGGACCCAGCGTAGATACAGCGGTAACACAGCGGGACATAGCGGGGTACACAGCTGGGGACAAAACGGGACACAGCGGTTGACACAGAGAGCACACAGCGGGACACAGCGAGACACAGCGGGACATAGCGGGGACACAGCAGTAGACATAGCGGGACACAGCGCGGGACACAGCGGGACACAGCGGGGAACACACGGAGGACCCAGCTGGACCCAGCGGGACACAGCGTCGATACAGCGGGGACACAGCGGGACACAGCGGGGTACACAGCGGGGGACACAACGGGACACAGCTGGGGATACTGCGAGGACAAAGCAGGACACAGCGGGACACAGCGGGGACACTGCGAGAACATAGCGGGACACAGCGGGGTACACAGCGTGACACAGCGGGATACAGCGGGGACCACAGCGGGGCCACAGCGGGACACAGGGGGGGACACAGCGAAGACACAGCAGGACACAGCGGGACACAGCGGGGGACACAGCGAGGACACAGAGGGACCCAGCGGGACACAGCATCGATACAGCGGGCACACAGCGGGACACAGCGGGGTACACAGCTGGGGACACAACGGGACACAGCAGGGGACACAGCGAGGACACAGCGGGACACAGCGGGAAACAGCGGGGACTCTGCGGGAACATAGCGGGACACAGCGGGGTACACAGCGGGACACAGCGGGACACAGCTTGGGACACAGCGGGGAAACAGTGGGACACAGCGGGCGACACAGCGAGGACACAGCGGGACACAGCGTGGGACGAAGTGGGAGACAGCGGAGGACACAGCAAAGACACAGCAGGACACAGCGGTGACACAGAGGGGACTCAGCGGTGGACACAGCGGGAGACAAAGCAGGACACCATGGGACACAGTGTGACACAGCAGGACACAGCGGGGACACTGCAGGGACACAGCGGGACAAAGCGGGGGACACAGCGGGACACAGCGGGACACAGCGGGGGACACAGCGGGGGACAGCGTAGACATAGAGGGGACACAGCGAGACACAGCAGTGACACAGCATGACACAACGGAGTACACAGCGGGACACATCGGGCACAAAGCGGGGACACAGCGGGACACAGCGGGACATAGCAGAGACAGAGCGGGATACAGCGGGACTCAGCGGGACACAGCGGGGGACACAGCGAGAACACAAAGGGACACAGTGGGGGACACAGCGAGGACACAGAGGGGGACACAGCGGGGGACACAGCGGACACAGAGAGGGACAAAACGAGGGCACAATGGGACACAGCGGGACACAGGAGGGGACACAGAGGTGTACAGAGCGGGACACAGCCGTATCACAGCGAGGACACAGCAGGGGACACAGTGCGACACAGCGGGGGACACAGAGGGCTACACAGCGGAATACAGCTGGGCACACAGCGGGACACAGCGGGGGACACAGTGGGACACAGCGGGGACACAGCGGGGGACACAGCGGGACACAGCGGGGGACACAGAGGGGTACACAGCGGGACACAGCAGGGGACACAGCGGGACACAGAGGGGTACAGAGCGGGACACAGCGGGGAACACAGTGGGGGACACAACACGACAGAGCGGGGTACACAGAGGGGTACACAGTGGGATACAGCAGGGGACACAGCGGGACACAGCGGGGGACACAGCGGGACACAGCGGGGGACACAGCGGGGGACACAGCGGGACACAGCAGGGGACACAGCGGGACACAGAGGGGGACACAGTGGGACACAGCGGGGAACACAGCGAGGACACAGCGGGACCCAGAGGGACAGAGCGTCGATACAGCGGGTACACAGCGTTACACAGCTTGGTACACAGCTGTGGACACAACAGGACACAGTGGGGGCACAGCGGGACACAGCGGGTCACAGGCGGACACAGTGGGGACAAAGCGTGAGACACAGCGGGGGACAGAGCGGAAGACAGCAGGGGACACTGCGAGGACACAGCGGGACACAGCGTGACACAGTGGGGGAAACAGCGGGACACAGCGGGGGACACAGCAGTACACAGCGGGACACAGCAGGACACAGCGGGGGAGACAGCGGGGGACACAGTAGGACACAACGGGTACACAGGGGGGACACAGCGGATACACAGCGGGACACAGCGGGGGACACAGCGGGACACAGCGGGACACAGCGGGGGACACAGCAGGGGACACAGCGGGATACAGCAGGACACAACGGGGGACACAGGTGGGACACAGTGGGACACAGCGGGACATAGCGGGGGACACAGCGAGGACACATTGGGACACAGCAGGGACACAGTGGGGACACAGCGGGACTCAGCGGGGGACACAGCAGTACACAGCGGGACACAGCGGGACACAGCGGGGACACAGCGGGAACTCAGCGGGGGACAGAGCGGGGGACAAAACGGGACACCACGGAACATAGCGGGACACAGAGATAAACAGCCGTGACCCTGCGGTGACACAGCGGGACACAGCGGGGGACACAGGGGGACACAGCGCGGGACACAGCGGGGGACAGAGCGAGGAAACAGCGGGACACAGCGGAGGACACAGCAAGGATACAGCGGGACACAGCGGGGGACACAGCGGGGATACAGCAGGGAAAGAGTTTGACACAGCGAGACACAGCGGGGTACACAGCAGTACACAGCGGGGACACATCGGGGACGCAGCGGGGGACAGAGTGGAGACAAAGTGGGACACCACGGAACACAGCGGGAAACAGCGTTGACCCTGCGGGGACACAGCGGGAAACAGCGGGGGACACAGCGGGACAAAGCGGGACACAGCGGGGGACACAGAGGGACACAGTGGGGGACAGAGCGTGGGACACAGCGAGACACAGCTGGGACAAAGCTGGACACAGCGGGGTACACAGAGGTACACAGCGGGGATACAGCAGGGAAAGAGCGTGACACAGCAGGACACAGCGGGGGACACAGCAGGACACAGCGGGAGACACAGCGAGGACATAGCGAGACACAGCGGAGGACACAGCAAGGACACAGCGGGACTAGCGGGGGACACAGCGGGACACAGCGGAGGACACAGCAAGGACACAGCGGGACACAGTGGGGGACAGAGCGTGACACAACGGGGGACACAGAGGGGTACACAGCAGTGA
>NW_012302734.1:0-3152 GCF_000151885.1 Dipodomys ordii | reverse complement strand
TCAGGCTGTGTCCCCTGTGTCCCGCTGTGTCCGGCTGTGTCCTCACTGTGTCCCACTCTGTGTTCCGCTGTGTCCTCGCTGTGTCCAACGCTGTGTCCCGCTGTGTCCCCCGCTGTGCCCTGCAGTGTCCCGCTGTGTCCCGCTGTGTCCTCGCTGTGTCCCGCTGTGTCCCCGCTGTGTCCCCGCTGTCTCCAGCTCTGTCCCCTGCTGTGTCTCACGCTTTGTCCCCGCTGTGTCCCACTGCGTCCCGCTGTGTCCCGCTGTGCCCCAACTGTGTCCCGTTGTGTCCACAACTTTGTACCATGCTGTGTAACGCTGTGTCTCCGCTGTATCGACGCTGTGTCCCGCTGGGTCCCACTGTGTCCTCGCTGTGTTCCCCGCTGTGTACAGCTGTTTCCCCCACTGTGTCCCCCTCTGTTTCCTGCTGTGTCCTCCGCCGTGTCCCGCTGTGTCACTCTGCGTCCCCGCTGTGTCCCGCTGTGTCCCGCTTTGTCCCCCACTGTGTCCCGCAGTGACCCCGCTGTGTCCCGCTGTGTCCCCGCTGTATCGACGCTGTGTCCCGCTGGGTCCTGCTGTGTCCTCTCTGTGTTTCCCACTGTGTCCCGCTGTGTCCCCCGCTGTGTCCCTCGCTGTGTCCCCCGCTGTGTCCCGCTGTGTCCCCCGCTGTTTCCTTGCTGTGTCCCCGCTGGGTCCCGCTGGGTCCCGCAGTGTCCCCCGCTGAGTCCCGCTGTGTCACCGCTGTGTCCCGCTCTGTCCCCGCTCTATCGACGCTGTGTCCCGCTGTGTCCCACGCTGTCCCGCTTTGTCACCGCTGTGTCCCGCTGTGTTCTTGCTGTGTCCCCCACTGTGTCCCGCTTTGTCACCGCTGTGTCCCGCTGTGTCCTCGCTGTGTCCCCCGCTGTGTCCCGCTTTGTCCCCGCTGTGTCCCGCTTTGTCCCGCTGTGTCCCCCGCTGTGTCCCGCTGTGTCCCCTGCTGTGTCCCCACTGTGTCACGCTGTGTTTCGCTGTGTCCGGCTGTGTCCTCGCTCTGTCTCCCTCAGTGTCCAGCTGTGTCACGCTCTGTCCCATCTGTGTCCCTCTGTGTCCAGCTCTGTCCCCGCTGTGTGTCCGCTGTGTCCCGCTGTGTACCCTTCTGTGTCCAGCTGTGTCCCCTCTGTGTCCCGCTGTGTCCCTTCTCTGTCCCCCGCTGTCCACCGCTGTGTCCCCTGGTTGTGTCCCGCAGTGTCCCCGCTGTGTCCCGCTGTGTCCTACTGTGTCCCGTGGTGTCCCGCTTTTTTCCCTCTATGTCCCCTGCTGAGTCCCCTCTGTGTCCCCGCTGTGTCCAGCTGTGTACTCGCTGTGTCCTCCGCTGTCTCCTGCTTTGTCCCACGCTGTGTCCTACTGTGTCCCAATGTGTCCCTGCAGTGTCCCCCGCTGTGTCCCGCTGTGTCCCGCTGTGTCCCGCTGTGTCCCCCGCTGTGTCCTGCTGGGTCCAGCTGTGTCCCCGATGTGTCTCCGCTGTGTCCCTCTGTGTCCCACGCTGTGTCCACGCTGTGTCCCCTGTGTCCCCCGCTGTGTCCCACTGTGTCCCCCGCTGTGTCCCGCTGTGTCCACTGCTGTGACCCCGTTGTGCCTTGCTGTGTCCCGCTGTGTCCCCCACTGTCCCCCGCATGTGTCCTTGCTGTGTCCCTCTGTGTCCCTCTGTGTCCCGCTGTGTCCCCCAGTGTCCCCAGCTGTGTCCCGCTGTGTCACCGCTGTGTCCCGCTGTGTCCTCGCTCTGTCCCCCGCTGTGTCCTTCTTTGTCCCTGCTGTGTACCCCGCTGTGTCCCGCTGTGTCCCCCGCTGTGTCCCGCTGTGTCCCCTGCTGTGTCCCCACTGTGTCACGCTGTGTTTCGCTGTGTCCGGCTGTGTCCTCGCTCTGTCTCCCTCAGTGTCCAGCTGTGTCACGCTCTGTCCCTTCTGTGTCCCTCTGTGTCCAGCTCTGACCCCGCTGTGTGTCCGCTGTGTCCCACTGTATACCCTTCTGTGTCCAGCTGTGTCCCCTCTGTGTCCTCCTGTGTCCATTCTCTGTCCCCCGCTGTCCACCGCTGTGTCCCCCGGCTGTGTCCCGCAGTGTCCCTGCTGTGTCCCGCTATGTCCTACTGTGTCCCGTGGTGTCCCGCTTTTTTCCCTCTATGTCCCCTGCTGAGTCCCCTCTGTGTCCCCGCTGTGTCCAGCTGTGTCCTCGCTGTGTCCTCTGCTGTCTCCCGCTTTGTCCCACGCTGTGTCCTACTGTGTCCCACTGTGTCCCGCTGTGTCCCCCGCTGTGTCCCGCTGTGTCCCGCTGTGTCCCCCGCTGTGACCTGCTGTGTCCCGCTGTGTCCCCGCTTTGTCCCCGCTGTGTCCCCCGCTGTGTCCCGTTGTGTCCCGTTGTGTCCCTGCTGTGTCCCCCGCTGTGTCCCGCTGTGTCCCTTTGTGTCCTTGCTGTATCCCCGCTGTGTCTGCTGTGTCCCTCTGTGTCCCCGCTGTCCCCCGCTGTGTCTCCTGCTGTGTTCCCCGCTGTGTCCCGCTGTGTCCCCGCTGTGTCCCCGCTGGGTACCGCTGTGTCCCGCTGTGTCCCCGCTCTGTCCCCGCTGTGTCCCGCTGTGTCCCTGGTGTGTCCTCACTGTGTAACCACTAAGTCCTTCTGTGTCCCCGCAGTGTCCCACTGTGTTCCCCGCTGTTTCCCCGCTGTGTCCCCGCTGTGTCCTCGCTGTGTCCTTCTTCATCCCACTGTGTCCCCCGATGTGTCCCCCACTATTTCCCTGCTGTGACTTGCTGTGCCCATGCTGTGACCCCGCTGTGTCCCGCTGCGTCCTCGCTGTGTCCCCCACTGTGTCCCTGCTGTGACCCGCTGTGTCCCTGCTGTGTCCCGCTGTGTCCCACTGTGTCCCGCTGTTTCCCCGATGTCCCCCGCTGTGTCCCGTTGTGTCCCCGCTGTCTGCATGTGTGTCCCCGCTGTCCCCCGCTGTGTCCCCCGCTGTGTCCCGCTGTGTCCTCGCTGTGTCCCCAGCTGTGTCCCGCTGTGTCCCCCACTGTGTCCTCCGCTGTGTCCTGCTGTGTCCTCGCTGTGTCTCACTGTGTCTCTGCTTTGCCTCCGCTGTGTCCACCTGTGTCTCTGGTGTGTCCTCGCAGTGTAACTGCTGAGTCCTCTG
>NW_012302733.1:0-3152 GCF_000151885.1 Dipodomys ordii | reverse complement strand
AGGACACAGCGGGACACAGCATGACACAGCGGGGACACAGCAGGTGTATACAGCAGGGACACAGCGGGGAACACAGCGGGACACAACGGGACACAGAGGGGGACACAACAGGACACAGTGGGGGCCAGAGCGGGACACAACTGGGAACACAACGAGGACACAGCGGGATACAGCAGGACACAGCATTGATACAGCGGGGACACAGAGTTACACAGCGAGATACACAGATGGGGACACAAAGGGACACAGTGGGGCACACAGCGGGACACAGTGGGACACAGAGGGGACAAAGTGTGAGACACAGCGGGGGACAGAGCGGGAGACAGAGGGGGACACAGGGAGGACACAGCGGGACACAGCGTGGGACACAGCGAGGACACAGCGAGACACAGCAGGGACACAGCAGTAGACACAGCGGGACACAGCAGGACACAGAGGGGGACAGAGCGGGACACAACTGGGAACACAGCGAGGACACAGCGGGACACAGCATCGATACAGCGGGGACACAGCGTTACACAGCGGGTTACACAGCTGGGGACCAAAGGGACAAACTGGGGTACACAGCGGGACACAGTGGGACACAGCGGGGAAAAAGCGTGATACACAGCGGGGGACAGAGGGAGAGACAAAAGGGGACACAGTGAGGACACAGTGGGACACAGCGGGACACAGCGGGGACTCACCGGGGGACACAGTGGGGGACAAAGCGGGACATCAAGGGACACAGTGTGACACAGCGGGACACAGCGGGGTACACAGCTGGGGACACAACGGGAAACAGCGGGGGACACAGCGGGACACAGCGGGGACACAGAGGGAGACATAGCGGGGGTCAGAGCGGGACCGAGCGGGGATACAGCGGGACCCAGCGGGGAAAAAGCGGGGACTCAGGGGGTAACACAGAGGGACAAAGGTGGTCACAGCGGGACACAGCGACAACACAGCAGGGACACAGCAGCAGACACAGCTGGACACAGTGGGACACAGCGGGGCAAAGTGGGACACAGCGGGGGACACAGTGGGGACACAGCGCGGGACACAGCGGGGGACACAGCGAGGGACACAGTGGGACACAGCGGGGAACACAGCGAGGACCCAGCAGGACCCAGCAGGACACAGCGTCGATACAGCCGGGGACACAGCGGGACACAGAGGGACACAGCGGAGGAGAGAGCAGAACACAGCGAGGGACACAGGGAGGACACAGCGGGACAGAGCGGGGACACAGTGGGACATAGCGGGGGACAGAGCGGGACACAGCGGGGGACACAGCAAGGGACAAAGCGGGACACCACGGAACACAGTGGGACACAGCGGGACATAGCGTGGAAAATGCGGGAACATAGCGGGACACAGCGGGGTACACAGCTGGACACAGGGGGACACAGCGGGGGACAAAGTGGGACACAGCGGGGGACACAGCGAGGACACAGCGGGACACAGCGGGACACAGCGGGGACACAGCGGGACACAGCGGGACACAGCGGGACACGGCGGGGGACACAGCGGGACACAGAGCGGGACATAGCGAGGACACAGCGGGACACAGCGGGACACAGCGGGGGACACAGCGAGGACACAGTGGGGGACACAGTGGGGGAAATAGCTGGACACAGCGGGGAACACAGCGAGGACACAGCGGCACCCAGCGGGACACAGCGTAGATACAACGGAGACAAAGCGTTACACAGCATGGTACAAAGCTGTGGACACAACGGGACACAGTGGGGGCACAGCGGGACACAGCGGGACGCAGTGGGGCACAGCGGGGGAAACAACGGGACACAGAGGCGGACAGAGCGGGACACAGTGGGGGACACAGCCGGACACAGCAGGGGAAACAGTGGGGGACACAGCGGGACACAGCGGGACACAGCGAGGGCACAGCGGGACAGAGCAGGACACTGCAGGGCACAGCGGGGGACACAGCGGGACATAGCGGGGGACACAGCGAGGAAACAGCGGAACACAGAGCGGGACACAGCGGGACACAGCAAGGGACAGAGCGGGAGACAGCGGGGGACACAGCGAGGACACAGTGGGACACAGCGCTGACACTGCGGGGACACAGCAGGGGACACAGCGGGGGACACAGCCGGACACAGCGGGACACAGCAGGGGACACATGGAGGACTCAGCGGGACAAAGCGGGGACACAGCGGCGACTCACCGGGGGACACAGCAGGGGACAAAGCGGGACACCACAGAACACTGTTGGAAACAGCGGGACACAGCGGGGAAAATGCGGGGACACAGGGGGACAAAGTGTGGGACACATAGGGACACAGCGGGGGACACAGCGTGACACAGTGGGACACAGCAGGGCACACAGGGGGGACACAGCGGGACCCAGCGGTAACACAGCGAGGACACAGCGGAACCCAGCGGTACACAGCGTCGATACAGCGGGGACACAGCGTTACACAGCGTGGTACACAGCTGTGAACCCAACAGGACACAGTGGGGGCACTGCGTGACACAGCGGGACACAGTGGGACACAGCGGGGACAAAGCTTGAGACACAGTGGGGTACAGAGCAGGAGACAGGGGGGGACACAGCGAGGACACAGCGGGACACAGCGCTGACACTGCCGGGGACACAGCGGGGGACACAACGGGGGAAACAGGGGGGACCCAGCGGGACCCAGCGCGGGAGACAGCGTGAACACATTGGGACACAGCGGGGACACAGCGGGACACAGCGGGGGACACAGCAGTACACAGCGGGACACAGCGGGTCACAACGAGGGACACAGAGGGGTACATAGCGGGACACAGTGGGGAACACAGGGAGGACACAGCGGGACCCAGTGGGACACAACGTCGATACAGCGGGGACACAGCGGGACACAGTGGGGTACACAGCTGGGGACACAACGGGACACAGCGGGGGACACAGCGAGGACACAGCAGAACACAGCGTGGGAAACAGCGAGGACACAGCGGGACACAGCGAGACACAGCGGGACACAGTGGGGACACAGCAGTAGACACAGCGAGACACAGCGGGGGACACAGCGGGACACAGCGGGGAACACAGCGAGGACACAGCGGGGACACTGCGGAAACATAGTGGGACACAGCGGGGCAAACAGCGGGACACTAGCGGGACACAGCATGGGACACAGCGGGAACACAGCAGGACACAC
>NW_012302732.1:0-3152 GCF_000151885.1 Dipodomys ordii | reverse complement strand
TCTTTATCTTCATCCTGGTCTAAATCATCATCATCATCGTCTTATTCATAATCTTCTTCTTCATCATCATCTTCTTCTTCTCATATTTCTGCTTCAGTTTTCCTGCTTATTCTGATTATACTGCTTCTCTTTCTGCTTCTCATTCTGCTTCGACTTCTCCTTCTGCTTCTCCTAATGCTTCTGCTGCTCTTCCTTCTCCTTCTCCTACTTCTACTTCTTCTTCTGCGTCTGCTTCTTCTGCTTCTCCTGCTTCTCCTTCTGCACCTTCTTCTGCTTCTTCTTCTCCTTCTGCTGCTTCTTCTGCTTCTGCTTCTCCTTCTGCTACTCCTTCGCTTCTGCTGCTTCTCCTTCTGATTCTCCTTCTGCTTCTGCTTCTGTTTTTCCTTCTCCTTCTCGTTCTTCTGCTTTTCCTTCTGCTTCTGCTGCAACTGCTACTACTTCTGCTTCTTCTGTTTCTTCTGCTTCTCCTGCTGCTTTTGATTCTCTTCCCGCTTCTGCTTCTCCTTCAGCTTCTCATTCTGCTTCTCCAGATTCTGCTTCTTCTGCTTCTCCTGCTTCTCCTTCTGCTTCAGGTTCTGCTTCTGCTTCTTCGGATTCTTATGCTTCTGCTTCTCCTGCTGCTGCTTCTTCTGCTTCCCCTCCTCTTTCTGCTTCTCCTTCTGCTTCGGCTTCTCCTTCTGCTTCTTGTCCTTCTCCTGTTTCTTCTGCTTCGGCTTCTCTTGTTTCTGCATCTCCTGCTTCTCCTTTTGCTGCTCTTTCTGCTTCTCCTGCTGCTTTTCCTTCTACTGCTCCTTCTTCTGCTTCTCTTTCTGCTTCTCCTTCTGTTTCTCCTTCTCCTTCTCGTTCTTCTGCTTTTACTTCTGCTTCTGCATCTTCTGCTTCTTCTGCTACTGCCTCTGCTTCTTCTGTTTCTTCTGCTTCTCCTTCTGCTTCTCCTTCTGCTTTTGCTTTTCTTTCTGCTTCTGCTTCTCCTTCTGCTTCTCCAGATTCTGCTTCTTCTGCTTCTCCTGCTTGTCCTTCTGCTTCAGGTTCTGCTTCTGCTTCTTCGGCTTCTTCTGCCTCTGCTTCTCCTGCTGCTGCTTCTTCTGCTTCTCCTGCTTCTCTTTCTGCTTTTCTTTCTGTTTCTGCTTCTTCTTCTTCTTCTTCTGCTTCTTCTCCTTCTGTTTCTTCTGCTTCTGCTTCTCCTGCTTCTGCTTCTCCTGCTCCTCGTTCTGCTTCACTTTCTTCTTCTCCTTCTCCTTCTTCTGCTTCTCCTTCTGCTTCTGCTTCTCCTTCTGCTTCTGCTTCAATTTCTTCTTCTGCTGCTCATTCTGCTTCTGCGTCTTCTGTTTCTTCTGATTCTCCTGCTTCTGCTTCTCCTACTTCTCGTGCTGCTTCTCCTTCTGCGTCTCTTTCTGCTTCTGCTTATCCTTTTGCTTCTCCTACTCCTAATGCTTCTCTTTCGCCTTCTTCATCTTCTTCTTGTACTTCTCCTGCATCTTCTTCTTATCCTGCTTCTCTTTCTGCTTCTCCTTCTGCCTCTTCTTCTCCTTCTGCTTCTTCTTCTGCTCTTCTCCTTCTTCTGTTTCTTTTGCTTCTGTTTCTTCTGCTTCTTCTTCTTCTGTTTCTTCTGATTCTACTTCTGCTTCTCCTTCTTCTCCTCTTTCTGCTTCTACTCCTGCTTCTTCTAATTCTCCTGCTTCTCCTTCTTGTTCTCCTTCTGTTTCTGCTTCTCTTTCTGCTTCTCCTTCTTCTGCTCCTTCTCCTTCTCCTTTTTCTGCTTCTCCCACTGCTTCTGCTTCTGCTTCTTTTGCTTATTCTTTTTCTTCTGCTTCTGCTTCTCCTGCTTCTGCTTCTACTGCTTCTCCTTATGCTTCTCCTTATGCTTCTCCTTATGCTTCTCCTTATGCTGCTCCTTCTTCTTCTTCTTCCTCTTCTTCTTCTTCTTCTTCTTCTTCTTCTTCTTCTTCTTCTTCTTCTTCTTCTTCTTCTTCTTCTTCTTCTTCTTCTTCTTCTTCTATTCTTCTTCTTCTTCTTCTCTTTCTTCTGCTTCTGCTTTTCCTGCTTCTTCTGCTTCTACTGCTTCTCTTTCTGCTTCTCATTCTGCTTCTGCTTCTCCTATTGCTTCTGCTGCCCTTCCTTCTCCTTCTCCTTCTCCTACTTCTGCTTCTCCTTCTGCTTCTGCTTCTTCTGCTTCTCCTGCTTCTCGTTCTGCATCTTCTTCTGCTTCTGCTTCTCCTGCTGCTTCTTCTTCTGCTTCTGCTACTCCTTCTTCTGCTTCTCCTTCTGATTCTCCTTCTACTTCTCTTTCTGCTGCTCCTTCTCCTTCTTCTGCTTCTCCCTCTGATTCTTCTTCTTATGCTTATTCTTTTTCTACTGCTTCTGCTTCTCCTGCTTCTGCTTCTTCTGCTTCTACTGCTTCTCCTGATGCTTCTCCTGATGCTTCTACTTATGCTTCTTCTTCTTCTTCTTCTTCTTCTTCTTCTTCTTCTTCTTCTTCTTCTTCTTCTTCTTCTTCTTCTTCTTCTTCTTCTTCATCATCTTCTTTTTCTCTTTCTGCTGCTTCTGCTTTTCCTGCTTCTTCTTCTTCTACTGCTTCTCCTTTTTGCTTCTCATTCTGCTTCTGCTTCTCCTTCTGCTTCTCCTATTGCTTTTGCGGCTCTTCCTTCTCCTTCTCCTACTTCTCCTTCTCCTTCTGCTTCTGCTTCTTCTGCTTCTCCTGCTTCTCCTTCTGCATCTTCTTCTGCTTCTGCTTCTCCTTCTGCTGCTTCTTCTGCTTCTGTTTCTCCTTCTGCTTCTCCTTCTGCTTCTTCTGCTTCTCCTTCTGTTTCTCCTTCTGTTTCTCCTTCTCCTTCTCGTTCTTCTGCTTTTACTTTTGCTTCTCCTTCTGCTTCTGCTGCAACTGCTACTGCTTCTGCTTCTTCTGTTTCTTCCGCTTCTCCTTCTCCTTTTGATTCTCTCTCTGTTTCTGCTTCTCCTTCAGCTTCTCATTCTGCTTCTCCCGATTCTGCTTCTTCTGCTTCTCCTGCTTCTCCTTCTGCTTCAGGTTCTGCTTCTGCTTCTTCGGATTCTTGTGCTTCTTGTTCTCCTGCTTCTGCTTCTTCTGCTTCCCCTCCTTCTCTTTCTGCTTCTCCTTCTGTTTCTGCTTCTCCGTCTGCTTCTGCTTCTGCTTC
>NW_012302731.1:0-3152 GCF_000151885.1 Dipodomys ordii | reverse complement strand
TGAATCCCTGGGGGGACTTCGGTTGGGAAACCTTAGGTACACAGGTGGACACAGGAGGTTCCACATCAAGGACACAGCGGGACTACAGCGGGAAACTACTTCCGGATACAGCTGGGGTCTCATCGTGACACAGCGGGGGACTCTGCAAGGACACACCGGGACACAGCTGGATAGAGCGGGACACAGCGGTGACACAGACGGGGACACAGTGGGACACAGTTGGACACAGCGGGACACAGCGGGGTTCACAGCAGGGACACATCGGGTCACAGTGAGGACACAGTCGGGTACACAGCAAGGACACAGCGTGACACAGAGGGATACACAGCGAGGACACAGCATGACACATGGGGACACAGCGGGGGACCCAGCGAGGACACAGCGGGACACAAATGGGGACACAGCAAGGACACCGAAAGACACAGCGTGAAAGAGCGGGACACAGCGGGCGACACCGCCGGGGACACAGCGGGATGCAGCAGGGGACACAGCGGGGACACAGCCGGACACAGTGGGGACACAGCGGGACACAGCGGGACACATCGGGCGACACAGCAGGACACTGCGGGGTACACAGCGGGACACAGCGGGACACAAAGGGACACAGCAGGGACACAGCGGGGGACACAGCAAGGACACATCGGGTCACAGCGGGGACACAGTGGAGGACACAGCAAGGACACAGCGGGACACAGAAGGATACACAGTGAGGACACAGCGTGACACATGGGGACACAGCGGGACACAGCGGAGGACCCAGCGAGGACACAGCGGGACACAAATGGGGACACAGAAAGGACACAGCGGGACACAGCGTGAAAGAGTGGGACACAGCGGGGGACACAGCTGTGGACACAACGGGACACAGCGGGGTACACAGAGGCAGACACAGCGGTATACATCGGGACACAGCGGGGACACAGCGGGACACAGCGGGACACAGAGGGGACACAGGAGAACACAGCGGGGACACAGCGGGGACACAGCGGGGACAGAGGGGGGACACAGTGGCACACAGCGGGGACACAGAGGGACTCAGCGGTTACACAGCGAGGACACACCAGGGACACAGAGGGGAACAAAGGGGGCACACAGCGGGACACAGTGGGACACAGCGGGGTACACAGCCGGACACAGCGGGGACACAGCAGGGCCACAGCGGGACACAACGGTGGACAAAGCGGGACACACCGGGACACAGCGGGACACAGCCGGGGACACAGCAGGGCACACAGAGCTGCACACAGCGGGAGAGATTGGAACACAGCAGGGACACAGCGGGGACACATCGGGACTTCCCGGGGACAAAGCGAGGACAGAGCGGGACACAGAGGTACACAGCGAGGGACACAGCGGGGGACAGTGGGGACAAACCGGGGAACAACGGGGACACAGCGGTACACAGCTGGGACACAGCGAGGACACAGCGGGACACAGAGGGGAACACAGCGGGGACCAGCAGGGAGACACAGTGGGGACAAAGCGGGGACACATCGGTTCACAGCGGGACACAGGGGGTACAGAGCAGGACACAGCGGGACACAGCGGGAAACCCAACCTGACACAAGGGGACACATCAGGACACAGCGGGGACACAGCAGGACAAAGCGGGACACAGTGGGGACAGAGTGGGACACAGCGGGGACACAGCGGGGGACACAGCGGGGACACAGCGGGGACAGAGTTGGACACAGCAGGGACAAAGCGGAGGACAAAGCGGAGACACAGCTGGACACAGCGGGACAAAACGGGACACAGCTGGACACAGCGGGGACATAGCAGGGGACACAGCGGGGGACAGCGGGGACACAGCCGGACACAGCAGGACACAGTGGGAAACAGCGGGGACACAGTGAGGACACATCGGGACACAGTGGGACACAGAGGGGACACAGCGGGGGACAGCAGGGAGACACAGCGGGGACACAGAGGAACACAGTGGGGACACAGCGGGGACCAGCAGGGAGACACAGTGGGACACAGCGGGGACACATCGTCTCACAGAGGGACACAGGGGGTACACAGAAGGACACAGCGGGACACAGCGGGAAACACAACCGGACACAGCGGGGGACACAGCGGGGGACAAAGCGGGATACAGTGGGACACAGTGGGGACAGAGTGGGACACAGCAGGGACACAGCGGGGGACACAGCGGGGACAGAGCGGGGACACAGCGGGACACAGCGGGGACACAGCGGGGACACAGCTGGACACAACGCGGGACACAGCAGGGGACACAGCAGGGGACAGCGGGGACACAGAGGGACACAGCAGGACACAGCGGGGACACAGCAAGGACACAACGGGACACATCAGGACACAGCGGGGGACACAGCAGGGGACACAGAGGGACACAGCGTGGGACACAGCGGGACACAGCGGGACACACCGGGGACACAGCGGAACACATCGGGGGAAACAGCGGGACACAGCCTGGGAGAGAGGGGGACACAGCGTGGACACAGCAGGTCACAGCGAGACACAGCAGTGACAAAGCAGTGACACAGCGGGACACAGCGGGACACAGCGGGACAAAGCGGGGACACAGCGGGGGACAGAGGGGACACACCGGTGGACAACGGGGACACAGCAGGACACCGCGGGGGTCACAGTGGGAAACAACGCAGACACAGGGGGACACAGGGGCGACACAGAGGGACACAGAAGGACACAGCGGGAGAGAGCGGGGACACAGCGGGGACAAAGCGGGGGACACAGTGGAGGACACAACGGTAAACAGCGGGGGACACAGCGGGACTCATCTGGGGACACATCCAAGGACACAGCAGGACACAGCGGGGGACACAGGGGAACACAGCGGGACACAGCCGGACACGGCGGGGGACACAGCAGGACACAGCGGGGTACACAGAGGCAGACACAGCGGTACATATCGGGACACAGCGGGGACACAACGGGACACATCGGGACACAGCGGGGACACAGCAGGACACAGCGGGGACACAGCGGGACACAGCGGGGACACAGCGGGGGACACAGTGGGACACAGCGGGGACACAGAGGGACTCAGCGGTTACACAGCGAGGACACACCAGTGACACAGCGTGACACATGGGGACACAGCGGGACACAGCAGGTGACCCAGCGAATACACAGCGGGACACAAATGGGGACACAGCAAGGACACA
>NW_012302730.1:0-3152 GCF_000151885.1 Dipodomys ordii | reverse complement strand
AGCGGGACACAGCGTCGATACAGCGGGGACACAGCGTTACACAGCGTGTTACACAGCTGTGGACACAGCGGGACACAGTGGGTGCACAGCGGGACACAGAGGGCGCACATCAGGGACACAGCGGGATACAGAGGGACACAGTGGCACACAGCGGGGGACACAGCGGGACACAGCGGGGGACACAGCGATGACACAGCGGCACACAACGGGGGACATAGCAAGGACACAGCGGGACACAGCGGGAAACACAGCGGAACACAGCGGGGGACACAGCGGGACACAGCAGGGGCACAGGGAGGACACAGCAGGACACAGCGGGGGACACAGCGAGGACACATTGGGCCACAGCTGCGACACAGCGGGACTCAGCGGGGTACACAGCAGTACACAGCGGGACATAGCAGGACACAGCAGGGACACAGCAGGGACAGAGCCGGGGACACAGCGGGACACATCGGGGGACACAGAGGGTTACACAGCGGGACACAGCGGGTAATACAGCAAGGACACAGCAGAACACAGCGTGGGACACAGCGAGGACACAGAGGGACACAGCGGCACACAGCGGGACACAGCGGGCACATAGCAGTAGACACAGCGGGACACTGGGGGACACAGCGGGACACAGCGGGATACACAGGGAGGACTCAGCGGGACCCAGCGGGACCCAGCGTCGAAACAGCGGGGACACATCGGGACACAGCGGTGACATAGAGGGGAATAGGCGGGGGACACAGCGGGGGACAAAGCGGGACACCATGGGACACAGTGTGACACAGTGGTACACAGTGGGGACACTGCGGGGACACAGCGGGACAAAGCAGGGGACACAGCGGGACACAGCGGGACACAGCAGGGGACAGCGGAGACAGACAGCGGAGACAGAGAGGGGAAACAGCGGGACACAGCTGGACACAACGGAGTACACAGCAGGACACAGCGGGCACACAGCGGGGACACAGCGGGAACACAGCGGGACCTAGCGGGACACAGCGTCCATACAGCGGGGATACTGCATTACACAGCGTGGTACACATCTGTGGACACAACGGGACACAGTGGTGGCACAGCGGGACACAGTGGGACACAGCGGCGACAAAGCGTGTGACACAGCGGGGGACAGAGCGGGAGACAGCAGGGGACACAGCGAGGACACAGCGGGACACAGCGGGGGACACAGCAAGGACACAGCGGGGGACACAGCAGGGGACACAGCGGGGGACACAGCGGGACACAGCGGGGGACACAGCAGGAGACACAGCGGGTCACAGCGGGGGACACAGCGAGGGCACAGCGGGACACAGTGGGGGGCACAGGGGGGACACTGCGGGGAACACAGCGGGACACACGGGGACACAGCAGGGACACAGCGGGACACAGCTGGACACAGCTTCGATACAGCGGGGACACAGCGGGACACAGCGGGGTACAAAGGTGGGGAAAGAAAAGGACACAGTGGGGGACACAGCGGGGACACAGTGGGACACAGCGGGGTACATAGCTGGGGACACAACGGGACACATCGGGGGACCCAGCGAGGACCCAGCGGAACACAGCGTGGGACACAGCGAGGACACAGCGAGGCACAGCGGGGACACAGCAGTAGACACAGCGGGAACCAGTGGGGGACACAGCGGGACACAGCGGGGACTCACCAGGGGACACAGCGGGGGACAAACTGGGACACCACGGGACACAGTGGGACACAGCGGGACACAGCAGGGACACTGCAGGGACATAGCGGGACACAGCGGGGTACGCAGTGGGACACAGCAATGGACACAGCGGGGACACAGCAGGACACAGCGGGGGACACAGCGAGGACACAGCGGGTCACAGCGGGACACAGCGTGGGACAAAGCAGGAGACAGCAGGGGTCACAGCGAGGACACAGCTGGACACAGCAGGGTACACAGCGGGACACAGCGGGAGACACAGAAGGGTACAAAGCGGGACACAGCGAGAAACACAGCGAGGTCACAGCAGGGGCCAAAGCAGGACAACACGGGACACAGTGTGACACAGTAGGACACAGCGGGGACACTGCAGGGGCCCAGCGGGACAAAGCGGGCGACACAGCGGGACACAGTGGGAACACAGCGGGGGACACAGCAGGGGACAGCAGGGGACAGAGAGGGGACAAAGCGGGACACAGCGGGGACACTGCTGGACACAGCGGGGTACACAGCGGGACACAGAGGGCACACAGTGGGGACACAGCGGGGGACACAGCGGGACACAGCGGGTCACAGCGGGGGACACAGAGGGACACAGCGGGACACAGCGGGGGACACAGCGGAACACAGCGTGGGACATATCGAGGACACAGTGGGGAACACAGAGAGAGACACAGCAGGACCCAGCGGGACACAGCGTCGATACAGCGGGGACACCGCGGGGTACACAGCTGTTGACACAACGGGACACAGTGGGGGACACAGCGGGACACAGCGGGACACAGTGGGGCACAGCGAGGAGAAAACGGAAGACACAGTGGGGAACAGAGCAGGACACAGCGGGGGACACAGAGAGGACACAGTGGGGACACAGCGAGACTCAGCCGGGTCACAGCGGGGCCAAAGCGGGACACCACGGGACACAGTGGGACACAGCGGGACACAGCGGGGTCACTGCGGGACACAGTGGGGGAAAAAGCGGGACACAGCGGGGACGCAGCGGGACACAGCGGGACACGGCGGGGGACACAGCGGGACACAGAGGGGGACACAGCGAGGACACAGCGGGACACAGAGGGACACAGTGGGAGACACAGCGAGGACACAGTGGGGGACAAAGTGGGGGAAACAGCTGGACACAGCGGGGAACACAGCGAGGACACATCGGGACCCAGCGGGACACAGCGTCGATACAGCGGAGACACAGCGTTACACAGCATGGTACAAAGCTGTGAACACTACGGGACACAGTGGGGGCACAGCGGGACACAGCGGGACACAGAGGGACACAGTGGGGACAAAGCTTGAGACACAGCGGGGTACAGAGCGGGAGACAGCGGGGGACACAGCGAGGACACAGCGGGACACAGTGCCGTAACAGCGGGGACACAGCGGGACACAGCGGGGTGCACAGCTGGGGACCCAACGGGACACTCGGGGGACACAGCGAGGACACAGCGGGACACAGCGGCTCAC
>NW_012302729.1:0-3152 GCF_000151885.1 Dipodomys ordii | reverse complement strand
CAAGACACAGAAAGGTACACAGCGGGACACAGCGAGAAACACAGCGAGGCACACAGCGGGGGCCAAAGCAGGACAACACAGGACACAGTGTGACACAGTAGGACACAACGGGGACACTGCAGGGGCCCAGCGGGACAAAGCGGGCGACACAGCGGGACACAGTGGGAACACAGCGGGGGACACAGCGGGGGACAGCGGGGTACACAGCGGGACACAGCGGGCACACAGAGGGGACACAGCGGGACACAGCAGGACACAGCGGGGACAGAGCGGGACACAGTCGGACACAGCGGGACACAGCGGGGGAAACAGCGGGACACAGCGGGGGGACCCAGCGAGGACATAGCGGGGGACACAGCGGGGGACACAGCAGGACACAGCGGGGAACACAGCGAGGACACAGCGGGACATAGCGTCAATACGGAGGGGACTTAGCGGAGGACACAGCGGGGGACACAGCGGGGGACAAAGTGGGACACCACGGGACACAGTGTGACACAGCGGGACACAGCGGGGACACTGCGGGGACACAGCAGGATAAAGCGGGGGACACAGCGGGACACAGCGGGACACAGCGGGGGATACAGCGGGGGACAGCGTAGACAGAGAAGGGCCACAGCAGGACAGAGCGGGACACAGTTGGACACAGCAGGGTACACAGCGGGACACAGCGTGCACACCGGGGACACAGCGGGACACAGCGGGACACAGTGGGGACACAGTGGGACACAGCGGGACAAAGCGGGGGACACAGCGGGACACAGCGGGGGACACAGAGAGGACACATTGGGACACAGCGGGGGACACAGTGAGGACACAGCGGGACACAGCCGGGGAAAATGTGGGACACAGCGGGGACACAGCAGTGGACACAGCGGGACACAGCGGGGGACACAGCCGGACACAGCAGGGGAAACAGTGGGGGACACAGCGGGACACAGTGGGACACAGCGTGGGACACATGGGGGACACAGCGGGACACAGCGGGGACACAGCGGGACTCAGCGGGGGACACAGCAGTATACAGCAGGACACAGTGGGGACACAGCAGGGACACAGCGGAAACACAGCTGGACAGAGTGGGGACACAGCTGGGGACACAACGGGACACATCTTGGGACACAGCGAGGACCCAGCGGAACACAGCGTTGGACACAGCGAGGACACAGCGGGACACAGCGGGACACAGCGGGGACACAGCAGTAGACACAGCGGGAACCAGTGGGGGACACAGCGGGTCACAGCGGGGACTCACCAGGGGACACAGCGGGGGACAAACTGGGACACCACGGGACAGAGTGGGACACATCGGGACACAGCGGGGACACTGCAGGGACATAGCGGGGACACAGCGGAGTACACAGCGGGACACAGCAGTGGACACAGCGGGGACACAGTGGGACACAGCGGGGGACACAGCGAGGACACAGCGGGTCACAGCGGGACACAGCATGGGACAAAGCAGGAGACAGCGGGGGACACAGCGAGGACACAGCTGGACACAGCAGGGTACACAGCGGGACACAGCGGGAGACACAGAAGTGTACACAGCGGGACACAGCGAGAAACACAGCGAGGTCACAGCGGGGGCCAAAGCAGGACAACACGGGACACAGTGTGACACAGTAGGACACAGCGGGGACACTGCAGGGGCCCAGCGGGACAAAGCGGGCAACACAGCGGGACACAGTGGGAACACAGCGGGGGACACAGCGGGGGACAGCAGGGGACAGAGAGGGGACAAAGCGGGACACAGCGGGGACACTGCTGGACACAGCGGGGTTCACAGCGGGACACAGAGGGCACACAGTGGGGACACAGCGGGGGACACAGCGGGACACAGCGTGTCACAGCGGGGGACACAGCGGGACACAGCGGGGGACACAGCAGAACACAGCGTGGGACATATCGAGGACACAGCGGGACACAGCGGGACACAGCAGGACACAGCAGGGACACAGCAGGGACACAGCGGGGGACACAGCGAGGACACAGCGGGACACAGCGGGGACACTGCGGGAACATAGCGGGACACAGCGGGGTACACAGCGGGACACAGCGGAGTACACACCTGGGGACACAAAGGGACACATCGGGGGACACAGCGGGACCCAGCAGGACACAGCGTCGATACAGCGGGGACACCGCGGGACATAGTGGGGTACACAGCTGGGGACACAACGGGACACAGCAGTGGACACAGCGAGGACACAGCGGGACACAGCTGCGACACTGAGGGAACATAGAGGGACACAGCGGGTACACAGCGGGACACAGCGGGGGACACAGAGTGGTACACAGCGGGACACAGCTGGAAACATAGCGAGGTCACAGCGGGGGAAAAAGCGGGACAACACGGGACACAGTGTGACACAGCGGGACAGAACGGTGACACAGCAGGGGCAAAGCGGGACAAAGCAGGGACACAGCGAGACACAGCGAGACACCGCGGGGGACACAGCGGGGGACAGCAGGGGACAGGGGACACAGCGGGACACAGCGGGGACACAGCTGGACACAGCGGGGTACACAGAGGGACACAGCGGGCACACACTGGGGACACAGCGGGACACAGCGGAACTCAGCGGGAGACACAGCAGTACACAGCGGGACACAGTGGGACACACCAGGGAGACAGCAGGGACACAGTGGGGGACAAAGCGGGACACAGCGGGTCAGAGCGGGGGACACAGCGGGACACAGCGGGAGACACAGAGGGGTACACAGCGGGACACAGCTGGGAACACAGCGAGGACACAGCGGAACACAGCGGGACACAGCGTCGATACAGTGGGGACAGAGCGGGTCACAGCAAGGACACAGCGGGACACAGCCGGACACAGCGAGGGACACAGCGGGACACAGCGGGGACACAGCAGGGACTCTGCGGGGGACACAGCAAGACACAGCGGGGGACACAGCGAGACACGGCGGGGACAAAGCTGGACACAGCGGGGTACGCAGAGGGACACAGCAGGGACACAGCGAGGAAACAGCGTGACACAAAAGGACACAGCGAGACACAGCGGGGGACACAGCGAGGACACAGCTGCACACAGTGGGGGACACAGCAAGGACAGAGCGGGACACAGCGGGACACAGCGGGACACAGCGGGGGACACAGGAAGGACACAGCGGTACACAGATGGGGA
>NW_012302728.1:0-3152 GCF_000151885.1 Dipodomys ordii | reverse complement strand
AGTGGACACAGCAGGACACAGCGGGGGACACATGGAGGACTCAGCGGGACAAAGCGGGGACAGAGCGGCGACTCACCGGGGGACACAGCAGGGGACAAAGCGGGACACCACAGAACACGGTGGGAAACAGCGGGACACAGCGGGGAAACTGCGGGGACACAGGGGGACAAAGCGTGGGACACATAGGGACACAGTGGAGGACACAGCGGGACACAGCGGGGAACACAGCGAGGACACAGCGGGACCCAGCGGTACACAGCGTCGATACAGCGGGGACACAGCGTTACACAGCGTGGTACACAGCTGTGTACAAAACAGGACACAGTGGGGGCACAGCGAGACACAGCGGGACACAGCGAGGACACTGCGGGGGACACAGCGGGGGACACAGCCGGATACAGCGGGACACAGCGGGGGATACAGGGGGGACACAGCCGGACCCAGCGCTGGACACAGCGAGGACACATTGGGAGACAACGGGGACACAGCGGGACTCAGCGTGGGACACAGCAGTACACAGCGGGTCACAGCGGGACACAGCGGGGGACACAGAGGAGTAAACAGCGGGAAACTGCGGGGAACACAGCGAGGACACAGTGGGACCAAGCGGGACCCAGCGTCAATACAGCGGGGACACAGCGGGACACAGCGGGGTACACAGCTGGGTACACAACGGGACACAACGGGGGACACAGCGAGGACACAGCAGAACACAGCGTGGGAAACAGCGAGGACACAGCGGGACACAGCGAGACACAGAGGGACACACTGGGGGACACAGCAGTAGACACAGCGGGACACAGCGGGGACACAGCGGGACACAGCGGGGAACACAGCGAGGACACAGCGGGGACACAGCGGGGACACAGCGGGACCCAGCAGGACACAGCGGGGCACACAGCGGGACACAGCTTGGAACACAGCGGGAACACAGCAGGACACAGCGGGGGACACAGCGAGGACACAGCGGGACACAGCGGGACACAGCGTGGGACAAAGCGGGAGATAGCAGGGGACACAGCCATGACACAGCGGGACACAGCGGCGACACATAGAGGACTCAGCGGGGGACACAGTGGGGAACAGAGCGGGACCCAGCGGGACCCAGCGGGGACAAAGCGTGAGACACAGCGGTGGAGAGAGCGGGAGACAGAGGCGGACACAGCGAGGACACAGCGGAACACAGCGGGGATACAAAGGTGGCTCAGGGGGGGCCACAGCGGGGGACAAAGCGGGACAACACGGAACACAGCGGGACACAGCGTGAAACAGCGGTGAACCTGCGGGGACACAGCGGGACACAGCGGGGGACACAGCGGGACACAGCGGGGACACAGCAGGGACCCAGCGGGACCCAGCAGGACACAGCGGGACACAGCAGGACACAGCGGGGGACACAGCGGGACACAGCGGGGGACACAGCGGGACACAGCGGCGACACAGAGGGGACTCAGCTGGGGACATAGCAGGGGACAAAGCGGGACACCACAGGACACAGTGGGACACAGCAGGACACAGCGGGGACACTGCGGGGACACAGCGGGACAATGCAGTGGACCCCAGTGGGACCCAGCGGGACACAGCAGGACCCAGCGGGGAAACAGCGGGGACACAGTGGGACACAGCGAGGACACAGCGGGACACTGAGGGGCACAGCGGGGGACACAGCGGGACACAGCTGGGGACACAGGGCGGACACAGCTGGACACTGAGGGAGACAGAGCAAGGACACAGCCGGACACAGCGAAACACAGCGTGACACAGTGGGGACACAGCAGGGGACACAGCGGGACACAGCGGGGGACACAGAGGGACACAGCGGGCTACACAGCAGGGACAAAGCGGGACACAGCGGGGGACACAGTGAGGACAAAGCGGGACACAGCGGTGACAAGCGGGACACAGCTGGGGACACTGCGGGACACAGCGGGTCACAGCGGGGACACAGCAAGGACACAGCGGGGGACACAGTGGGACACAGCCGGACACAGCCGGGGACACAGCGGGACACAGCGAGAGACACAGCGGGGGACACAGCGGGACACAGCGGGGAACAAAGAGAGGACACAGTGGGACCCAGCGGGACACAACGTCGATAGAGCGGGGACACAGCGGGACACAGCGGTGACACAACGGGACTCAGCAGGGGACACTGCGGACATAGAGGGACCCAGCGGGAACACAGCAAGGACACAGCGGGGGACACAGCGGGACACAGCGGGGGACACAGCGAGGGACACAGCGGGGGACACAGCATGACACAGTGGGGAACACAGAGAGAGACACAGCAGGACCCAGCGGGACACAGCATCGATACAGCAGAGACACAGCGGGACACAGCGGGGTACACAGCTGTTGACACAACGGGACACAGTGGGGGACACAGCGGGACACAGCGGGACACATCGGGGCTCAGCAGGGACAAAACGGGAGACACAGTGGGGAACAGAGCAGGACTCAGCGGGGGACACAGAGAGGACACAGTGGGGACACAGCGAGACTCATCGGGGACACAGCGGGGGACACAGCAGGGGACAAAGCGGGACACAGTGGGACACAGCGGGACACAACGTGGTCACTGCGGGACACAGTGGGGGGACAAAGCGGGACACAGCGGGACACAGGGGGGACTCATCGGGACACAGCGGGTCACGGCGGGGGACACAGCGGGACACAGAGGGGGATACAGCGAGGACACAGCGGGACACAGCGGGACACAGCGGGGGACAAAGCGAGGACACAGTGAGGGACAAAGTGGGGGAAACAGCTGGACACATCGGGGAACACAGCGAGGACACATCGGGACCCAGCGGGACACAGCGTCGATACAGCGGAGACACAGCGTTACACAGCATGGTACAAAGCTGTGGACACAACGGGACACAGTGGGGGCACAGTGGGACACAGCGGGACGCAGTGGGATACAGCGGGACACAGCGGGACACAGCGGGGACAGAGCGGGACACAGTCGGACACAGCGGGACACAGCGGGGGAGACAGCGGGAGACAAAGAGGGACACCACGGAACACAGCGGGACACAGCAGGAAACAGCAGTGACACTGCGCGGACACAGTGGGACACAGCGGGGGACACAGCGGGACACAGAGGGGGACAGAGTGGGACACAGTGGGGGACACAGCTGGACACAGCA
>NW_012302727.1:0-1452 GCF_000151885.1 Dipodomys ordii | reverse complement strand
TAATGATAAATAGACAGTTTTAAGATAAACTTGTGGGGCTGGGAAGGTGGCTGAGTGGTAGAGTGCTTGCCTTGCATGCATGAGGCCCTGGGTTCGATTCCTCAGTACCACATAAGCAAAAAGAAAAAAGCCGGAAGTGGTGCTGTGGCTCAAGTGGTAGAGTGCTAGCCTTGAGCTGAAGAGCTGAGGGGATAGTGCCCAGGCCCTGAGTTCAGGCCCCACGACTGGACCCCCCCCCCCAAAAAAAAAGATAAACTTGGCAGATTATACAGAACTAAAGAGAAGCTTAGTAATCTGGAAGATAAAATATTTAGAAAATTCTAGACTAGTCATTCAGGCGCCATTGCTGAAATGTTCAGCTACTTGGGAGAAGCATGATGGTGACTTTCTGGAATCTGCTAAGCTATGAAGGAGAATTGATCTGAGATCTACCCTGAGCAAAAAGGCAAGGAGCCCCAATACCATACCCAGAAGGAAAGAAAATTCCTACACTGAAGCTTAGATTTTAAAAAAAGGAAAACAAAGCAAAAGATAGTCTTTTAAAAAAGCCCAAGAGACCCAGAAACAAAGATAGATCTATTTACTAATAGGGTAGAAGTCAGTAAAGATATCGTTGGTTGAAAAGTTGTGTTTTTGTGTTGTTGTTTTTGGCTGGGAATGTGGCTTAGGGGTAGAATGCTTGCCTGGCATGTCTGAAGCCCTGGGTTCAATTCCTCAGTACAACACAAACAGAAAAAGCTGGAAGTGGCACTGGCTCAAGTGGTAGAGTGCTAACCTTGAGCAAAAGAAGCTCGGGGACAGTGACTAGGCCCTGAGTTCAAGCCCCAGAACTGGCAGAGAAATAGAGAGAGAGAGAGAGAGAGAGGAAGAAAGGAAGGAAGGAAGGAAAATTTGATTGAGCCGGGTACCAGTGGCTCCAGCTACTCAGGAGACTGAGATCTTAGGATCATTGTTCAAAGCCATCCCTGGCAGGAAAGTCTGTGAGACTCTTATCTCCAGTTAACCATGAGAAAGCTGGAAGTGGCTCTGTAGCTCAAGTGGTAGAGCACTCACTTGAGTTGAAGACAGGCTCAGGGACAGCGCCCAGGCCGAGTTCAAGCCCCATGATTGGCAAGAAAAAAGAAAAGAAAAGAAAAAAGAAAGAAAGAAAGAAAGAAAGAAAGGAAGGAAGGAAGGAAGAAAGGAAGGAAGGAAGGAAGGGAGGGAGAGCCAGGTGCCAGTGGCTTGCGCTTATAATCCTAGCTACTCAGGAGGCTGAGATCTGAGGATCACAGTTCAAAGCCAGCCCGGGCAGGAACATACATCCATAAGACTCTTATCTCCAATAAACCACTTGAAAACTGGAAGTGGTGCTGTGGCTCAAGCAGTAGAGCGCTAGCCTTGAGCTGAAGAGCTCAGGAACAGCACCCAAGCCCAGAGTTCATGCTTCCCTGACCGACCAAAAAACAAGAA
>NW_012302726.1:0-3153 GCF_000151885.1 Dipodomys ordii | reverse complement strand
CTTCTTCTCCTTCTTCTGTTTCTTCTCCTTCTGCTTCTCCTGCTTCTGCTTCTCCTGCTTCTCGTTCTGCTTCTTTTTCTGCTTCTCTTTCTGCTTCTCCTTCTCCTTCTTCTGCTTCTCCTTCTACTTCTGCTTCAATTTCCCCTTCTGCTTCTCATTCTGCTTCTGCGTCTTCTGTTTCTTCTGCTTCTCCTGCTTCTTCTTCTCCTGGTTCTCCTACTTCTCGTGCTGCTTCTCCTTCTGCGTCTCTTTCTGCTTCTGCTTATCCTTTTGCTTCTCCTACTCCTAATCCTTTTTTTTTCGCCTTCTCCGTCTTCTTCTTCTGCTTCTCCTGCTTCTTATGCTTCTCCTGCTTCTCTTTCTGCTTCTCCTTCTGCCTCTGCTTCTCCTTCTGCTTCTGCTTCTGCTCTTCTCCTTTTCTCTTTCTTTTGCTTCTGTTTCTTCTTCTTCTTCTTCTTCTTCTTCTTCTTCTTCTTCTGTTTCTTCTGATTCTACTTCTGCTTCTCGATCTTCTCCTCTTTCTGCTTCTACTTCTGCTTCTTCTGATTCTCCTGCTTCTCCTTCGTGTTCTCCTTCTGTTTCTGTTTCTCTTTCTGCTTCTGCTTCTCCTTCTGCTGCTCCTTCTCCTTCTCCTTCTTCTGCTTCTCCCACTGCTTCTGCTTCTGCTTCTTTTGCTTATTCTTTTTCTTCTGCTTCTGCTTCTAATGCTTCTCCTTATGCTTCTCCTTATGCTGCTGCTTCCTGTTCTTCTTCCTCTTCTTCTTCTTCTTCTTCTTCTTCTTCTTCTTCTTCTTCTTCTTCTTCTTCTTCTTCTTCTTCTTCTTCTTCTTCTTCTTCTCTTTCTTCTACTTCTGCTTTTCCTACTTCTTCTGCTTCTACTGCTTCTCTTTCTGCTTCTCATTCTGCTTCTGCTTCTCCTTCTGCTTCTGCTATTTCTTCTGCTGCCCTTCCTTCTCCTTCTCCTTCTCCTACTTCTGATTCTCCTTCTGCTTCTGCTTCTTCTGCTTCTCCTGCTTCTCGTTCTGCATCTTTTTCTGCTTCTGCTTCTCCTGCTGCTGCTCCTCCTAATACTGCATTTGTGCTTTTCCTGCTTCTCTTTCTTCTTCTCATCCTTCTGCTTCTCCTTCTGCTTTTGTATTGCTTCTGCTGCCCTTCCTTCTCCTTCTCCTACTTCTGCTTCTTCTTCTGCGTCTGCTTCTTCTGATTCTCCTGCTTTTCCTTCTGCTTCTTCTTCTGCTCCGGCTTCTCCTTCTCCTTCTTCTGCTTCTCCGTCTGCTTCTGCTTCTTCTTCTTTTCCTGCTTCTCCTTCTGCTTCTCCTTCTGTTTCTCTTTCTCGTTCTTCTGCTATTCCTTCTGCTTCTCTTTCTGCTTCTGCATCTTCAGCTTCTTCTGCTACTGCTTCTGCTTCTTCTGTTTCTTCGGCTTCTCCTTCTGCTTTTGCTTCTCTTTCTGCTTCTGCTTCTCCTTCTGGTTCTCCTTCTTCTTCTCCAGATTCTTCTTCTTCTGCTTCTCCAGCTTCTCCTTCTGCTTCAGGTTCTCCTTTTGCTTCTTCGTCTTCTTCTGCTTCTATTTCTGCTTCTCCTTCTGTTTCGGCTTCTCTTTCTGCTTCTGCTTGTTCTCCTTCTTCTAATTCTTCTGATTCTGCTTCTCCTGCTTCTGCTTCTCCTGCTTCTCCTTCTGTTTCTCTTTGTGCTTCTCCTTCTGCTTCTCCTTCTTCTGCTTCTACTACTGCTTCTGCTTCTGCTTCTCCTTCTGCATCTTCTTCTGTTTCAATTTCTCCTTCTTCTGCCTTTCATTATGCTTCTGCTTTTCCTGCTTCTGCTCCTTCTGCTTCTCCTGCTTCTCCTTCTCCTTCTCTTTCTGCTTCTGCTTATCCTTCTGTTTCTCCTACGCCTAATCCTTCTCTTTCTCCTTCTTCTTCTTCTGCTTCTCCTGCTGCTTCTTCTTCTGGTTCTTCTGCTTTTTCTGTTTCTTCTTCTTCTGCTTCAGCTTCTGCTTCTTCTGCTTCTCCTTCTGCTTCTGCTTCTCCTTCTGCTTCTGCTTCTGCTCTTCTCCTTCTTCTGTTTCTTCTTCTTCTGCTTCTCCTACTTCTCCTTCTGCTTCTCCGTCTCATTCTCCTTCTCCTTCAAATTCTCCTTCTTGTGTTTCTCATTCTGCTTCGGCTTCTCCTGCTTCTGCTTCTTCTGTTTCTCCTTCTGCTTCTCCTTCTGCTTCTCTTTCTGCTTCTTATTCTGCTTCTGCTCCTCCTACTCCTGATCCTTCTCTTTCTCCTTCTTCTTCTTCTGCTTCTCGTTCTGCTTCTGCTTCTTCTGCTTGTTCTGTTTCTTCTGCTTCTGCTTTTCCAGCTTCTGCTGCTTCTGCTTCTCCTTCTGCTTCAGGTTCTCCTTCTGGTTCTTGGTCTTCTTCTGTTTCTTCTGCTTCTGCTTCTCCTGCTACTGCTTCTTCTGCTTCTCTTTCTGCTTCTCCTTCTGCTTCTCCTTCTGCTCCTTCTCCTTCTTCTGTGTCTTCTTCTTCTGCTGCTGCTTCTCCCGCTTCTGCTTCTTCTGCTTCTCCTACTTGCCTTCTCCTTCTGCTTCTCCTTCTCCTTCTTCTGTTCTCTTTCTGCTTCTGCTTCTGATTCTTCTGATTCTCCAACTTCTCCTTCTTCTTCTCCATCTGTTTCTGCTTCTCTTTCTGCTTCTGCATCTCCCTCTGCTTCACCTTCTGCTGCTCCTTCTCCTTCTTCTGTTTCTCACTCTGCTTCTGCTTCTTATGCTTCTTCTTTTTCTTCTGGTTCTGCTTCTCCTGCTTCTGCTTCTTATGCTTCTACTGCTTCTTCTTCTTCTTCTTCTTCTTCTTCTTCTTCTTCTTCTTCTTCTTCTTCTTCTTCTTCTTCTTCTTCTTCTTCTTCTTCTTCTTCTTCTTCTTCTTCTTCTTCTACTTCTTCTTCTGCTACTGCTTCATCTGCTTCTCTATTTGCTCCTGGCTACTCCTAGCTTGTTTTTCTGCTACTTCTGCTGCTTCTCATACTGTTGGACCTTCTACATTCTTCTGCTGCTTTCTCTTTTAATTACGCACTACTGATTCACTGCTGCTTCTTCCTGTTTCTCATGCCTCGAATTTCTGGTTCTACTTCTTCTGCTACTTCCACATCTGCTACTGGCTTCTGCTTCT
>NW_012302725.1:0-3153 GCF_000151885.1 Dipodomys ordii | reverse complement strand
TCAGAAGAGCAGAAGCAGGAGAAGCAGAAGCAGAATGAAAAGCAGAAGAATGGAGAAATAGAAACAGAAGAAGATGCAGAAGGAGAAGCAGAAGCAGTAGTAGAAGCAGAAGAAGGAGAAGCAGAAGGAGAAGCATAAAGAGAAACAGAAGGAGAAGCAGGAGAAACAGAAGCAGGAGAAGCAGAATCAGAAGAAATAGAAGAAGGAGAAGAAGCAGAAGCAGAAAGAGAAGCAGAAACAGAAGGAGAAGCAAAAATAGAAGCAGAAGAAGCCGAAGAAGCAGCAGCAGGAGAAGCAGAAACAGAAGAAGCCGAAAAAGCAAAAGCAGAACCTGAAGCAGAAGGAGAAGCAGGAGAAGCAGAAGAAGCAGAATCTGGAGAAGCAGAAGGAGAAGCAGAAGCAGAAAGAGAAGCAAAAGCAGAAGGAGAAGCAGAAGAAACAGAAGAAGCAGAGGCAGTAGCAGAAGAAGCAGAAGATTCAGAAGCAGAAGGAGAAGTAGAAGGAAAAGCAGAAGAACTAAAAGGAGAAGGAGAAACAGGAGTAGAAGCAGAAAGAGAAGCAGAAGAAGGAGCAGTAGAAGGAAAAGCGGCAGGAGAAACAGAAATAGCAGCAGAAGGAGAAGCAGGAAATGCAGAAACAGGAGAAGAACAAGCAGAAGAAACAGGAGAAGGACAAGAAGTTGAAGCAGAAGGAGAAGCAGAAAGAGAAGGAGGGGAAGCAGAAGAAGCAGAAGCAGGAGAAGCAGAAGCATAAGAATCCGAAGAAGCAGAAGCAGAACCTGAAGCAGAAGGAGAAGCAGGAGAAGAAGAAGAATCAGAATCTGGAGAAGCAGAATGAGAAGCAGAAGGAGAAGCAGAAGCAGAAAGAGAATCAAAAGCAGAAGGAGAAGCAGAAGAAACAGAAGAAGTAGAAGCAGTAGCAGTTGTAGCAGAAGCAGTAGGAAAAGCAGAAGAAAAAGCAGGACAAGAAGCAGAAGGAGAAACAGAAGGAGAAGCAGAAGGAGAAGCCGAAAGAGAAGCAGGTAAAGCAGAAGAAGAAGAAGCAGAAGGAGAATCAGAAGGGGAAGCAGAAGAAGGAGAAGGAGAAGCAGAAGCAGAAGAAGATGCAGAAGGAGAAGCAGAAGAAGCAGAAGCAGAAGGAGAAGCAGGAAAAGCAGAAGAAGCAGAAGCAAAAGGTGAAGCAAAAGAAGGAGAAGGAGAAGCAGAGGCAGAAGAAGAAGCATAAGGACAAGCACAAGCAGAAGGAGATGCAGAAGGAGAAGCAGGAGAAGCAGAAGAAGCAGAAGCTGAAAGAGAAGCAGAAGTAGGAGAAGGAGGAGAAGCAGAAGCAGAAGGAGAAGCAGAAGCAGAATGAGAAGCAGAAAGAGAAGCAGTAAGAGAAGCAGGAGGAGGACAAGAAGCAGGAGAAGCCGAAAGAGAAGAAGCAGGAACAGAAGCAAAAGGAGAACAGCAGAAGAAGTAGAACCAGAAATTCAGGCATGAGAAACAGAAGAAGCAGAAGCAGAAGGAGAAGCAAAAAAGAAGCAGAAGGAGAAGTAGAAAAAGCAGCAGAAGATGCAGAAAAACAAGTAGGAGAAGCAGAAGCAGAAAGAGAAGTAGAAGCAGAAGAAGCAGAAGAAGCAGAAGAAGAAGCAGTAGAAGCATAAGAAGCAGAAGCAGGAGAAGAAGAACCAGAAGAAAAAGAAGAAGCATAAGAAGCAGAAGCAGAGGGAGAAACAGAAGAAGAAGAAGGAGCAGCAGAAGGTGAAGCAGAAGGAGATGCAGAAGCAGAAAGAGAAGGAGAAATAGAAGGAGAAGAAGAAGGAGAAGTTGGAGAATCAGAAGAAGCAGAAGCAGAAAGAGAAGGAGAAGAAGGAGAAGGAGAAGCAGAAGGAGAAGGATAAGCAGGAGAAGCAGAAGTAGCAGAAGCGGGAGAAGCAGAAGAAGAAGAAGAAACAGAAGAAGGAGAAGGAGCAGAATGAGAAGCAGAAGCAGAAGGAGAAGCAGAAAGAGAAGCAGAAGAAGCAGTAGCAGGAGAAGCAGAAGCAGAAGAAACAGGAGAAGCCGAAGAATCAGAAGGAGAACCTGAAGCAGAAGGAGAAGCAGAAGCAGCAGAAGCTGGAAAACAGAAGCAGAAGAAACCGAACAAGCAGAAGAAGTAGAAGCAGAACGAGAAGCAAAAGAAGAAGGAGAAAGAGAAGGATTAGGAGTAGGAGGAGCAGAAGCAGAATAAGAAGCAGAAAGAGAAGCAGAAGGAGAAGCAGAAGGAGAAACAGAAGAAGCAGAAGCAGGAGAAGAATAAGCAGAAGCAGAATGAGAAGCACAAGAAGGAGAAATTGAAGGAGAAGGAGAAGGAGACGGAGAAGCAGAAGGAGAAGTAGGAGAAGCAGAAGAAGAAGAAGCAGGAGAAGCAGGAACAGAAGAAACAGAAGAAGAAGAGCAGAAGCAGAAGGAGAAGCAGAAGAAGCAGAAGCTGAAGCAGAAGAAGAAGAAACAGAAAAAGCAGAAGAAGCAGAAGAAGAAGCAGCAGGAGAAGCAGAAGAAGAAGAAGGAGAAGGAGAAAGAGAAGGATTAGGAGTAGGAGAAACAGAAGGATAAGCAGAAGCAGAAAGAGAAGGAGAAGGAGAAGCAGGAGAAGCAGAAGAAGCAGAAGCAGGAGTAGCAGAAGCAGAATGAAAAGCAGAAGAAGGAGAAATTGAAACAGAAGAAGATGCAGAAGGAGAAGCAGAAGCAGAAGCAGAAGTAGAAGCAGAAGAAGGAGAAGCAGAAGGAGAAGCATAAAGAGAAACAGAAGGAGAAGCAGGAGAACAGAAGCAGGAGAAGCAGAATCAAAAGAAATAGAAGAAGGATAAAAAGCAGAAGCAGAAAGAGAAGCAGAAACAGAAGGAGAAGCAGAAATAGAAGCAGAAGAAGCTGAAGAAGCAGAAGCAGAACCTGAAGCAGAAGGAGAAGCAGGAGAAGCAGAAGAAGCAGAATCTGGAGAAGAAGGAGAACCAGAAGGAGAAGCAGAAGCAGAAAGAGAAGCAAAAGCAGGAGAAGCAGAAAGAGAAGCAGAAGAAACAGAAGAAGCAGAAGCAGAAGCAGTAGCAGAAGAAGCTGAAGATGCAGAAGCAGATACAGAAGCAGCAGGAATAGCAGAATAACAAGAAGGCGAAACAGAAGGAGAAGATGAATG
>NW_012302724.1:0-3153 GCF_000151885.1 Dipodomys ordii | reverse complement strand
ATCATCCACTGCTGGGACCCGGCTGTGTCCGGCTGTGTCCCGCTGTGTCCTCACTGTGTCCCACTCTGTGTTTCGCTCTGTCCTCGTTGTGTCCCCCGCTGTGTCCCGCTGTGTCCCCCACTGTGCCCTGCAGTGTCCCGCTCTGTCCTGCTGTGTCCTCGCTGTGTCCCGCTGTGTCCCACTGTGTCCCCGCAGTGTCACTGCTGTTTCCTGCTGTGTCCCGCTGTGTTCCGTGGTGTCCCTCTTTGTCTCCCGCTGTGTCCCCCGCTGTGTCCCGCTGTGTCCGACTGTGTCCCGCTCTGTCCCCGCTGTGTCCCGCTGTGTCCCACTGCGTCCTGCTGTGTCCCGCTGTGCCCCCACTGTGTCCCGTTGTGTCCACAGCTTTGTACCATGCTGTGTAACGCTGTGTCTCCGCTGTATCGACGCTGTGTCCCGCTGGGTCCCGATGTGTCCTCGCTGTGTTCCCCGCTGTGTCCAGCTGTTTCCCCCACTTTGTCCCCCACTGTGTCCTCGCTCTGTCCCCCGCTGTGTCCCTCTGTGTCCCGCCGTGTCCTCGCTGTGTCCCCCTCTGTGTCCCGCTGTGTCCCCCGCCGTGTCCCGCTGTGTCCCGCTGTGTCCCGCTGCGGTCCCGCTGTGTCCCGCTGTGTCCCGCTTTGTCCCCCACTGTGTCCCGCAGTGACCCCGCTGTGTTCCGCTGTGTCCCACTGTGTCCCGTGGTGTCCCGCTTTGTCCCCTGCTGTGTCCCCGGCTGATTCTCGATGTGTCCCCACTGTGTCCTTTCTGTGTCCCCCGCTGTGTCCTGCTCTGTTCCCCACTGTGTCTCCCGTTTTGTCCCCGCTGTGCCCCGCTGTGTCCCGCTGTGTCCCCCACTGTGTCCCGTTGTGTCAACAGGTGTGTATCCCGCTGTGTCCCTGCTGTATCGTCGCTGTGTCTCGCTGGGTCCTGCTGTGTCTCTCTCTGTGTTCCCCACTGTGTCCCGCTGTGTCCCCCGCTGTGTCACTCGCTGTGTCCCCCGCTGTGTCCCGCTGTGTCCCGCTGTGTCCCCCGGTGTGTCCTTGCTGTGTCCCCGCTGGGTCCCGCTGGGTCCCGCAGTGTCCCCCGCTGAGTCCGGTTGTGTCACCGCGGTGTCCCGCTGTGTCCCCGCTCTATCGACGCTGTGTCCCGCTGGGTCCAGCTGTGTCCTCTCTTTGTTCCCCGCTCTGTCCCGCTGGGTCCCCCGCTGTGTCTCTCGCTGTGTCCCGCTGTGTCCCCGGCTGTGTCCGGCTGTGTTCCGCTGTGTCCCGCTGTGTCCCGCAGTGTCCCCAGCTGTGTCCTGCTGTCTCACCTCTGTGTCCCGCTTTGTGCCTGCTGTGTACCCCGCTGTGTCCCTCTGTGTCCCCCGCTGTGTCCCGCTGTGTCCCCTGTTGTGTCCCCACTGTGTCACGCTGTGTTTCGCTGTGTCCGGCTGTGTCCTCGCTCTGTCTCATTCAGTGTCCAGCTGTGTCCTCCCTGTGTCCCCCGCTGTGTCGCGCTGAGTCCCCTGCTGTGTCCCGCTGTGTCCGGCTGTGTCACGCTCTGTCCCATCTGTGTCCCTCTGTGTCCAGCTCTGTCCCCGTTGTGTGTCCGCTGTGCCCCGCTGTGTACCCTTCTGTGTCCCCGCTGTGTCCCCGCTGTGTCCCGCTGTGTCCCTTCTCTTTCCCCCGCTGTCCACCGCTGTGTCCCCCGGCTGTGTCCCGCAGTGTCCCCGCTGTGTCCCGCTGTGTCCTACTGTGTCCCGTGGTGTCCCGCTTTTTCCCCTCTATGTCCCCTGCTGAGTCCCCTCTGTGTCCCCGCTGTGTCCAGCTGTGTCCTCGCTGTGTCCTCCGCTGTCTCCCGCTTTGTCCCACGCTGTGTCCTACTGTGTCCCACTGTGTCCCTGCTGTGTCCACCGCTGTGTCCCGCTGTGTCCCCCGCTGTGTCCTGCTGGGTCCCGCTGTGTCCCTGCTGTGTCCAGCTGTGTCCCCCGCTGTGTCCCGCTGGGTCCCGCTGTGTCCCCCGCTGTGTCCCGCTGTGTCCCCGCAGGTTCACCGCTGTTTCACGCTGTGTCCTGCTATGTTCCGTGGTGTCCCGCTTTGTCCCCCGCTGTGTCCCGCTGTGTCCACTGCTGGGTCCACGCTGGGTCCCGCTGTGTCTCGCTGGGTCCCCGCTGGGTCCCGCTTTGTCCCATGCTGTGTTCCGCTGTGTCCTCGCTGTGTCCCACTGTGTCCCCCCTGTTTCCCCGCTGGGTCCCACTGTGTCCCCCCTGTTTCCCCGCTGGGTCCTGCTGTGTCCCGCTGTGTCCCGCTGTGTCCCCCGCTGTGTCCCTCACTGTGTCCACCTCTGTGTCCCGCTGTGTCCCGCTGTGTAATCCGCTGTGTCCTTGTTGTGTCCCTGCTGGGTCCCGCTGTGTCACCGCTGTGTCCCGCTGTGTCCCCGCTCTGTAGACACTGTGTCCCGCTGTGTCCCCCGCTGTGTCCCGCTGGGTCCCACTGTGTCCACAGCTGTGTCCCGCTGTGTCCCCGCAAGTTCACCGCTGTTTCACGCTGTGTCCTGCTATGTTCCGAGATGTCCTACTTTGTCCCCCGCTGTGTCCAGCTGTGTCCACAGCTGGGTCCCCGCTGGGTCCCGCTGTGTCTCGATGTTTCCCGCAGTGTCCTCGCATTGTCCCATACTGAGTTCCACTGTGTCCTCGCTGTGTCCCAATGTGTCCCCCCTGTTTCCCCGCTGGGTCCTGCTGTGTCCCGCAGTGTCCCACTATGTCCCCCGATGTATCCCTCGCTGTGTCCCCCTCTGTGTCCCGCTGATTCCCGCAGAGAAATCTACTGTGTCCTTGTTGTGTCCCTGCTGGGTCCGACTGAGTCACAGATGTGTCCCACTGTGTCCCCACTCTATAGATGCAGAGTCCCGCACTGACCCCCACTGTGTCAAGCTGGATCCCACTGTGTCCACCGCTGTGTCACACTGTGTCCCCCCAGGTGCACAACCGTGTCACACTGTGTCATGCTGTGGTCAATGATGTACCGATTTGTCCCCACACTGTGTACAGCTGTGGCACTGCTGGGGGCATCCTGTGTCACCATCTGGCAACATATGTACCACCGGGTCCTCCCCATCTGCAAACGCTGTGAAAAACTGGGTACTCCCCGTTACCCCCCG
>NW_012302723.1:0-3153 GCF_000151885.1 Dipodomys ordii | reverse complement strand
CTCGCTGTGTCCCCCGCTGTGTCCCATTGTGTCCCCAGCTGTGAACCCCGCTGTGTCCCGCTGTGTCCCCGCTGTATCGACGTTGTATCCCGCTGGGTCCCGCTGTGTCCTCGCTGTGTTCCCCGCTGTGTCCTGCTGTTTACCCCTCTGTGTCCGCCGCTGTGTCCCGCTGTGTCCCTCTGTGTACTGTTGTGTCCCCCGCTGAGTCCCGCTGTATCCCCGCTGTGTCCCAATGTGTCCTCGCTGTGTCCCGCGCTGGGTCCCGCTGTGTCCCCGCTGTGTCCCAATGTGTCCTCGCTGTTTCCCACGCTGTGTTCTGCTGTGTCCTCGCTTTGTCCCCCGCTGTGTCCCGCTGTGTCCCCGCTGTATCGACGCTGTGTCCCGCTTGGTTCCGCTGTGTCCCCCCTGTGTCCCCCGCTGTGTCCCACTGTGTCCCGCTGTCTCCCCCGCTGTGTCCCTATGTGTCCCACGCTTTGTCCCCCTGTGTCCCCGCAGTTCCCCGCTGTGTCCCGCTGTTTCCCACTGTGTTCTGTGGTGTCCCGCTTTGTCCCCCGCTGTGTCCCCCGGTGAGTCGCCGCTATGTCCCCGCTTTGTCCCGCTGAGTCCTCCATGTGTCCCCCGCTGTGTTCCGCTGTGTCCCCCACTGTGTCCCGCTGTGTCCACTGCTGGGGCCCGGCTGTGTCCCGCTGTGTCCCGCTGTGTCCGGCTGTGTCCTCACTGTGTCCCACTCTGTGTTCCGCTGTGTCCTCCCTGTGTCCCCCGCTGTGTCCCGCTGTGTCCCCCGCTGTGCCCTGCAGTGTCCCGCTGTGTCCCGCTGCGTCCTCGCTGTGTCCTGCTGTGTCCCCGCTGTGTCCCCCACTGTGTCCCGCAGTGACTCCGCTGTGTCCCGCTGTGTCCCCGCTGTATCGACGCTGTGTCCCGCTGGGTCCTGCTGTGTCCTCTCTATGTTTCCCACTGTGTCCCGCTGTGTCCCCCGCTGTGTCCCTCGCTGTGTCCCCCGCTGTGTCCTGCTGTGTCCCCCGCTGTGTCCTTGCTGTGTCTCCGCTATGTCCCGCTGGGTCCCGCAGTGTCCCACGCTGTGTCCCGCTGTGTCACCGCTGTGTCCCGCTCTGTCCCCGCTCTATCGACGCTGTGTCCCGCTGTGTCCCGCTCTGTCCCCCGCTGTGTCCCTCTTTGTCACCGCTGTGTCCCGCTGTGTCCTCGCTGTGTCCCCCGCTGTGTCCCGCTGTGTCCCCGCTGTGTCCCGCTGTGTCCCCCGCTGTGTCCCGCTGTGTCCCCTGCTGTGTCCCCACTGTGTCACGCTGTGTTTCGCTGTGTCCGGCTGTGTCCTCGCTCTGTCTCCCTCAGTGTCCACCTGTGTCACGCTCTGTCCCTTCTGTGTCCCTCTGTGTCCAGCTCTGTCCCCGCTGTGAGTCCGCTGTGTCCCGCTGTGTACTCTTCTGTGTCCAGCTGTGTCCCCTCTGTGTCCCGCTGTGTCCCTTCTCTGTCCCCCGCTGTCCACCGCTGTGTCCCCTGGCTGTGTCCCGCAGTGTCCCAGCTGTGTCCCGCTGTGTCCTACTGTGTCCCGTGGTGTCCCGCTTTTTTCCCTCTATATCCCCTGCTGAGTCCCCTCTGTGTCCCCGCTGTGTCCAGCTGTGTCCTTGCTGTGTCCTCCGCTGTCTCCCGCTTTGTCCCACGCTGTGTCCTACTGTGTCCCACTGTGTCCCTGCTGTGTCCCCCGCTGTGTCCCGCTGTGTCCCGCTGTGTCCCCCGCTGTGTCCTGCTGGGTCCCGCTGGGTCCCCGCTGTGTCTCCGCTGTGTCCCGCTGTGTCCCCCGCTGTGTCCCCTCTGTGTCCCCTGTGTCCCCCGCTGTGTCCCACTGTGTCCCCCGCTGTGTCCCGCTGTGTCCACTGCTGTGACCCCGTTGTGCCTTGCTGTGTCCCGCTGTGTCCCGCTGTGTCCCCCGCTTTGTCCCGCTGTGTCGACGCAGTGTTCCCTCTGTGTCCTGCTGTGTCACACTGTGTCCCATGGTGTCCCGCTTTTTCCCCCGCTGTTTCCCCCGCTGAGTCCCCTTTGTGTCCCCATTGTGTCCCGCTGTGTCCCGCTGTGTCCTAGCTGTGTCCCCCGCTATGTCCCGCAGTGTCCCCGCTGTGTCCTGCTGTGTCCCACTGTGTCATCGCTGTGTCCCCCGCTGTGTCCCGTTGTGTCCCCAGCTGTGTACCCCGCTGTGTCCCGCTGTGTCCCCGCTGTATCAACGCTGGGTCCTGCTGGGTCCCGCTGTGTTCTCCCTGCGTCCTCCGCTGTGTCCCGCTGTGTCCCCCACTGTGTCCCGCTGTGTCCTCACTGTGTCCCACGCTGTGTTCTGCTGTGTCCTCGCTGTGTTCCCCGCTGTGTCCGGCTGTGTACTCCTCTATGTCCCACGCTGTGTCCCCTGCTGTGTCCCTGCTCTGTCCCCGCTGTGCCCCTCTGTGTCCCGCTGTGTACTGCTGTGTCCCCCGCTGAGTCCCGCTGTGTCCCCGCTGTGTCCCAATGTGTCCTCGCTGTGTCCTGCTGTGTTCTCCCTTTGTGCCCGCTGTGTCCCACGCTGTGTTCCGCTATGTCTCCACTGCATCGACGCTGTGTCCCGCTGGGTCCAGTTATGTCCTCGCTGTGTTCCCCGCTGTGTCCCGTTGTGTCCCGCTGTGTACTGCTGTGTCCCCCGCTGAGTCCCGCTGTGTCCCCGCTGTGTCCCAATGTGTCCTCGCTGTGTCCCCCGCTGTGTCCCGCTGTGTCCCCACTGTGTACCCCGTGTGTCCCGCTGTGTCCTGCTGTGTCCCTCTGTGTCCACTGCTATGTCCCCGTTGTGTCCCGCTGTGTCCCCCGTTGTCCCCCGTTGTATCCTGGTGTGTCCTCGCTGTGTCCCCCTGGGTCCCACTGTGTCCTCGCTGTGTTCCTCGTTGTGTCGCGCTGTGTCCCCCGCTGTGTCGTGCTGTGTCCCCTGCTTTGTCCCGCTGTATCCCGCTGTGTCCCCGCTGTGTCCCACTGTGTCCCACTATGTCCCCGCTGTGTGCCCGCTGTGTCCCGCTGTGTACCCTGCTGTGTCCAGCTTTGTCACCGCTGTGTCCCGCTGTGTGCCTCTCTGTCTCCGCTGTCCCCGCTGGATCCCGCTGTGTCCTGCTCTGTCCCCGCTTTGTC
>NW_012302722.1:0-3153 GCF_000151885.1 Dipodomys ordii | reverse complement strand
GCGGGACACAGTGGGACACAGCGGGGGACACAGCGGAACACAGCGTGGGACACAGCGAGGACACAGCAGGACACAGCGGGACACAGTGGCGACACAGCAGGGACACAGCAGGGACACAGCGGGGACACAGTGGGGGCACAGCGGGACACAGCGGGTCACAGTGGGACACAGCGGGGACAAAGCGTGAGACACAGCGGGGGACAGAAAGGGAGACAGCAGGGGACTCAGCGAGGAAACAGCGGGACACAGCGGTGACACAGCGGGGACTCAGCGGGGGACACAGTGGGACACAGCGGGGGACACAGCAGGACACAGCGGGGGACACTGCGGGACACAGCGGGGGACACTGCGGGACACAGTGTGGGACAGAGCATGGGACACAGCGAGACACAGCGGGGACAAACTGGGACACCACGCGACACAGTGGGACACAGCGGGACACAGCGGGAACAGTGCGGGAACATAGCGGGACACAGCGGGGTACACAGCGGGACACAGCAGGACCCAGCGGGACCCAGCGGGACACAGCGTCGATACAGCCGGGACAAAGCGTTACACAGCAGGGTACACAGTTGGGGACACAGAGGGTCACAGTGGGGCACACAGTGGGACCCAGTGGGACACAGCATCGATACAGCGGGCACACAGTGGGACACAGCGGGTTACACAGCTGGGGATACAATGGGACACAGCAGGGGACACAGCGAGGACACAGCGGAACACAGCGGGACACAGCTTGGGACACAGCGGGGACACTGCGGGACACAGCGGGGGACAGAGGGAGGAAACAGCGGGATAGAGCGGGACACAGCGTGAGACAAAGTGGAGACAGCGGGGGACACAGCGGGACACAGCGGGGAACACAGCGGGACACAGTGGGCGACAGAGCGTGGGACACAGCGAGACACAGCGGGGACAAAGCTGGACACAGCGAGGTACACAGAGGGACACAGCTGGGACACAGCGGGGAAACAGCGTGACACAGCAGGACACAGCTGGAAACAGCGGGGGACACAGCGAGGACACAACGGCACACATCGGGGGACACAGCAAGGACACAGTGGGACACAGTGGGGGACACAGCAAGACATAGCGGGGGACACAGCGGGGGACACAGAGGGACACAACGGGACTCAGGGGGGACACAGCAGTACACAGCGGGATACAGCGGGGACACAGCAGGGACACAGCGGGGGACACAGGGATGACACAGCGGGTCCCAGCAGGACCCAGCATCGATGCAGCAGGGACACAGCGGGACACAGAGGGTAAAAAAGTGAGGACACAGCGGAGCACAGCGGGGACACAGCCGTAGACACAGCGGGGCACAGTGGCGGACACAGCGGGACACAGCGGGGAACACAGCGAGGACACAGCGGGACCCTGCGCGACACAGCGTCAATACAGCGGGGACAGAGCGTTACACAGCGAGGTACACAGCGGTGGACACAGCGCGACACAGTGGGACACAGCAGGCACAAAGCTTGAGACACAGCGGGGTACAGAGCGGGAGACAGCGGGGGACACAGCAAGGACACAGCGGGACACAGCGCTGACACTGCGAGGGACACAGCGGTACACAGCGGGGGACACAGCGGGACACAGCGGGACACAGCGGGGGACACAGGGAGGACAAAGCGGGACACAGCGGGGGACACAGCGAGGACACATTGGGACACAGCAGGGACACAGCGGGGACTCAGCGGGGACTCAGCGGGGGACACAGCGGGACACAGCGGGGAACACAGGGAGGACATAGCGGGACCCAGCGGGACCCAGCGCCGTTACAGCGGGGACACAGCGGGACACAGCGGGGTGCACAGCTGGGGACACAACGGGACACTCGGGGGACACAGCGAGGACACAGCGGGACACAGCGGGACACAGCGGGGACACTGCGGGAACATAGTGGGACACAGCGGCGACACAGATGGGACTCAGCGGGACAAAGCGGGGGACACAGCGGGACACAGCGGGACACAGCTAGGGACACTGCGGGGACAAAGCGGCAGACAGCCGGGGACACAGCGAGGACACAGCGGGACACAGCGGCGACACAGATGGGACTCAGCGGGACAAAGCGGGGGACACAGCGGGACACAGCGGGACACAGCGGGGGACACAGCGGGGGACAGCGGAGACAGAGAGGGGCCAAAGCGAGACACAACGGTGACACAGCTGGACACAACAGAGTACACAACGGGACACAGCAGGCACACAGCGGGGACACAGCGGGACATAGCGGGACAAAGCGGAACACAGCGGGTGTCACAGCGGGACACAGCAGGGGACCCAGCAAGGACACAGCGGGACACAGCGGGAGACACAGCTGGGGACACAGCGGGACACAGCGGGGGACACAGCGGGGGACACAGCGGGACACAGCGGTACACCGCGGGGGACACAGGGAGGACACAGCGGGACACAGCGGGGGACAGAGCGAGGACACATTGGGACACATTGGGACACAGCGTGATTCAGCGGGGGACACAGCAGTATACAGCGGGACAAAGCGGGACACAGCGGGGACACAGCAGAGACACAGCGGGGGACAGAGCGGTACACAGCGGGGGACACAGGGATGATTGACCAGGACCCAGCGGGACCCAGCTTGGATACAGCAGGGACCCAGCTGGACACAGCGGGACACAGCGGGGACACAGCAGTAGACACAGCGGGACACAGCGTTGGACAAAGGGAGGACACAGCGGGACACAGCGGGACCCAGCGTCGATACAGCAGGGACACAGCGGGACACAGTGGGGTACACAGCTGGGGACACAGCAAGGACACAGCGGGACACAGCGGGACACAGTGGGGACATTGTCGGAACATAGCATGACACAGCGGGGTACACAGCGGGACACAGCGGGACACAGCTGGGGACACAGCGGGGACACAGCGGGACACAGCGGAACACAGCAGGAGTCAAAGCGGGAGACAGCGGGGGACACAGCGAGGACACAGGAGGACACAGCGGCGACACAGAGGGGACTCACCGGGGGACACAGCTTGGGACAAAGTGGGACACAACCGGACACAGTGTTACACAGCGGGACACAGCGGGGACACTCCGGGACACAGAAGGAGAAAGCAGGGGACATAGCAGGACACAACGGGCCACAGCGGGGCACACAGCGGGGAACAGCGGAG
>NW_012302721.1:0-3153 GCF_000151885.1 Dipodomys ordii | reverse complement strand
AGAAGGAAAGCAGAAGAACGAGAAGGAGAAGGAGAAACAGAAGGAGAAGCAGAAGGAGAATCAGAAGGAGAAGCAGAAGAAGCAGAAGGAGAAGCAGAAGCAGAAGAAGATGCAGAAGGAAAAGCACAAGCAGAAGAAGATGCAGAAGGAGAAGCAGGAGAAGCAGAAGAAGCAGAAGCAGAAGAAGTAGAAGTAGGAGAAGGAGAAGGAAGAGCCGCAGAAGCAATAGGAGAAGCAGAAGGAGAAGCAGAAGCAGAATGAGAAGAAGAAAGTGAAGCAGTAGAAACAGAAGAAGCAGGAAAAGAAGAATCAGAAGAAAGAGAAGAAGAAGAAGAAGAAGAAGAAGAAGAAGAAGAAGAAGAAGAAGAAGAAGAAGAAGAAGAAGAAGGAGAAGAAGAAGAACAAGAAGAAGAAGAAGAAGAAGAAGAAGAAGAAGAAAAAGAAGAAGAAGAAGAAGAAGAAAAAGAAGAAGAAGAAGAAGAAGAAGAAGAAGATGAAGAAGAAGAAGAAGAAGAAGAAGAAGAAGAAGAAGAAGAAGAAGAAGAAGAAGGAGAAGGAGAAGCATAAGGAGAAGAAGTAGAAGCAGAAGAAGCAGAAGCAGTAGAAGCAGAAGCAGTAGAAAAAGAATAAACATAAAAAGAAGAATCAGAGGGAGAAGCAGAAGAAGGAGAAGGAGCAGCAGAAAGAGAAGTAGAAAGGAGAATCAGAAGGAGAAGCAGGAGAAGGAGTAGCAGAAGCAGAAGAAGCAGCAGAAGGAGAAGCAGAAGCAGAAAAAGATGCAGAACGAGAAGCAGGAGAAGCAGAAGAAGCAGAAGCAGAAGGAGAAGCAGAAGTAGGAGAAGGAGAAGGAGAAGGAAGTGCAGCAGAAGCAATAGGAGAAGCAGAAGGAGAAGCAGAAGCAGAATGAGAAGCAGAAAGAGAAACAGTAGAAGCAGAAGAAGCAGGAAAAACAGAAGCAGAAGAAAGAGAAGAAGAAGAAGACGACGAAAAAGAAGAAGAAGAAGAGGAAGAAGAAGAAGAAGCAGCAGCATAAGGAGAAGCATAAGGAGAAGCAGTAGAAGCAGCAGCAGGAGAAGCAGAAGCAGAAGAAAACAATAAGCAAAAGAAGCAGAAGCAGTGGGAGAAGCAGAAGAAGGAGAAGGAGAAGGAGCAGCAGAAGGAGAAGCAGAAGCAGAAAGAGAAGCAGAAACAGAAGGAGAACAAGAAGGAGAAGCAGGAGAATCAAAAGAAGCAGAAGTAGAAGCAGAAAGAGGAGAAGAAGGAGAAGCAGAAGTAGAATCAGAAGAAAAAAAAGAAGAAGAAGCAGAAGAAACAGAAGCAAAAGGAACAGAAGAAGGAGAAGGGCAGAACCAGAAGCAGAAGGAGAAGCAGAAGCAGAATGAGAAGCAGAAAGAGAAGCAGGAGAAGCAGAAGAAGCAGGAGAAGCAGAAGCAGAAGAAGAAGCAGAAGCAGAAGAAACAGGAGAAGCCGAAGAAGCAGAAGCAGAATCTGAAGCAGAAGGAGAAACAGAAGAAGCACAATCTGAAGCACAAGCAGAAGAAACAGAAATAGTAGAATAAGCAGAAGCAGAAGCAGCAGGAGAAGCAGAAGAAGAAGACGGAGAAGGCGAGAGAGAAGGATTAGGAGTAGGAGAAGCAAAAGGATAAGCAGAAGCTGAAAGAGAAGCAGAAGGAGAAGCAGCACGAGAAGTAGGAGAAGCAGAAGAAGCAAAAGCAGGAGAAGCAGAAGAAACAGAAGACGCAGAAGCAGAATGAGAAGCAGAATGAGAAATTGAAGCAGAAGCAGAAGGAGAAGCAGAAGGAGAAGGAGAAGCAAAAGAAGGAGAAGGAGAAGCATAAAGAGAAGCAGAACGAGAAGCATGAGAAGCAGATGCAGGAGAAAAAGAAGGAGAAGAAACAGAAGAAGGAGAAGAAGCAGAAGCAGAAGGAGAAGCAGAAACAGAAGGAAAAGCAGAAAGAGAAGCAGGAGAAGCAGAAGAAGCAGCAGCAGGAGAAGCAGAAGCAGAAGAAGCCGAAGAAGCAGAAGCAGAACCTGAAGCAGAAGGAGAAGGAGGAGAAGCAGAGGAAGCAGAACCTGGAGAAGCAGAAGGAGAAGCAGAAGCAGAAAGAGAAGCAAAAGCAGAAGGAGAAGCAGAAGAAACAGAAGAAGCAGAGGCAGTAGCAGAAGAAGCAGAAGATGCAGAAGCAGAAGGAGAAGCAGAAGGAAAAGCAGAAGAACGAGAAGGAGAAGGAGAAACAGAAGGAGAAGAAGAAAGAGAAGCAGAAGAAGGAGCAGGAGAAAGAAAAGCAGCAGGAGAAGCAGAAAGAGCAGCAGAAGGAGAAGCAGGAGATGCAGAAACAGGAGAAGCAGAAGCAGAAGAAACAGGAGAAGGACAAGAAGCAGAAGCAGAAGCAGAACCTGAAGCAGAAGGAGAAGCAGGAGAAGCAAAAGAAGCAGTAGCTGGAGAAGCAGAATGAGAAGCAGAAGCGGAAAGAGAATCAAAAGCAGAAGGAGAAGCAGAAGAAACAGAAGAACAGAAGCAGTAGCAGTTGCAGCAGTAGGAGAAGCAGAAGGAAAAGCAGAAGAACGAGAAGGAGAAGGAAAAACAGAAGGAGAAGCAGAAAGAGAATCAGAAGGAGAAGCAGAAGAAGCAGAATGAGAAGCAGAAGCAGAAGAAGAAACATAAGGACAAGCACAAGCAGAAGGAGATGCAGAAGGAGAAGCAGGAGAAGCAGAAGAAGCAGAAGCAGAAGTAGAAGCAGGAGAAAAAGAAGGAGAAGGAAGGGCAGCAGAAGCAATAGGAGAAGCAGAAGGAGAAGCAGAAGCAGAATGAGAAGCAGAAAGAGAAGCAAAAGAAGCAGAAGAAGCAGGAAAAGCAGAAGCAGAAGAAAGAGAAGAAGCAGCAGCAGCAGCAGCAGAAGCAGAAGAAGAAGAAGAAGAAGAAGAAGAAGAAGAAGAAGAAGAAGAAGAAGAAGAAGAAGAAGAAGAAGAAGAAAAAGAAGAAGAAGAAGAAAAAGAAGAAGAAGAAGAAGAACACAAAGAAGAAGAAGAAGAAGAAGCATAAAGAGAAGCATAAGGAGAAGCATAAGGAGAAGCAGTAGAAGCAGAAGAAGCAGAAGCAGGAGAAGCAGAAGCAGAAGAAAAAGAATAAGCAAAAGAAGCAGAAACAGAATT
>NW_012302720.1:0-3153 GCF_000151885.1 Dipodomys ordii | reverse complement strand
AGGAGAAGCAGAAGCAGAAGAAACATAGGAAGGAGAAGAAGCAGAAGCAGAAGGAGAAGCTGAAACAGAAGGAAAAGCAGAAAGAGAAGCAGGAGAAGCAGAAGAAGCATCAGCAGGAGATCCAGAAGCAGAAGAAGCCGAAGAAGCAGAAGCAGAACCTGAAGCAGAAGGAGAAGCAGGAGAAGCAGAAGAAGCAGAATCTGGAGAAGCAGAAGGAGAAGCAGAAGCAGAACGAGAAGCAAAAGCAGAAGGAGAAGCATAAGGAGAAGCAGAAGAAACAGAAGAAGCAGAGGCATTAGCAGAAGAAGCAGAAGATGCAGAAGCAGAAGGAAAAGCAGAAGAACGAGAAGGAGAAGGAGTAGGAGAAACAGAAGGAGAAGCAGAAAGAGAAGCAGAAGAAGGAGCAGGAGAAGGAAAAGCAGCAGGAGAAGCAGAAAGAGAAGCAGAAGGAGAAGTAGGGATGCAGAAACTAGAGAAGCAGAAGCAGAAGAAACACAAGAAGGACAAGAAGCACAAGCAGAAGGAGAAGCAGAAACAGAAGGAGAAGCAGGAAGAGAAGGAGGGAAAGCAGAAGAAGCAGAAGCAGGAGAAGCAGAAGCATAAGAATCTGAAGAAGCAGAAGGAGAACCTGAAGCATAAGGAGAAGCAGAAGAAGCAGAATCTGAAGAAGCAGAATAAGAAGCAGAACGAGAAGCAGAAGCAGAAAGAGAATCAAAAGCAGAAGGAGAAGCAGAAGAAACAGAAGAAGTAGAAGCAGAAGCAGTTGTAGCAGAAGCAGAAGGAAAAGCAGAAGAACAAGAAGGAGAAGGAGAAACAGAAGGAGAAGCAGAAAGAGACGCAGGTAAAGCAGACGAAGAAGAAGCAAAAGTAGAATCAGAAGGAGAAGCAGAAGAAGGAGAAGGAGAAGCAGAAGAAGATGCAAAAGGAGAAGCAGGAGAAGCAGAAGAAACAGAAGCAGGAGGAGAAGCAGGAAAAGCAGAAGAAGCAGAAGCAAAAGGAGAAGCAAAAGAAGGAGAAGGAGAAGCAGAAGCAGAAGCATAAGGAAAAGCACAAGCAGAAGGAGATGCAGAAGGAGAAGCAGGAGAAGCAGAAGCTGAAGGAGTAGCAGAAGTAGGAGAAGGTGAAGGAGGAGAAGCAGAAGGAGAAGCAGAAGCAGAATGAGAAGCAGAAAGAGAAGCAGGAGAAGGACAAGAAGCAGAAGCAGGAGAAGCCGAAAGAGAAGAAGCAGAAGAAGCAGAAACATTAGCAGAAGGAGAAGCAGAAGCAGAAGGAGAAGCAGCAGAAGAAGTAGAACCAGAAATTCAGGCAGGAGAAACAGAAGAAGCAGTAGCAGAAGCAGAAGGAGAAGCAAAAAGAGAAGCACAAGGATTAGGAATAGAAGCAGCAGAAGGAGAAGCAGCAGAAGCAGCAGAAAAACAAGCAGGAGAAGCAGAAGCAGAAAGAGAAGTAGAAGCAGAAGAAGCAGAACCAGAAGAAGAAGCAGTAGAAGCATAGGAAGCAGAAGCAGGAGAAGCAGAAGCAGAAGAAAAAGAAGAAGCATAAGAAGCAGAAATAGAAGCAGAGGGAGAAACAGAAGAAGGAGAAGGAGCAGCAGAAGGTGAAGCTGAAGGAGATGCAGAAGCAGAAAGAGAAGCAGAAACAGAAGGAGAAGTTGGAGAATCAGAAGAAGCAGAATCAGAAAGAGAAGCAGAAGAGGGAGAAGGAGAAGCCGAAGCAGAAGGACAATTAGGAGAAGCAGAAGAAGCAGAAGCGGGAGAAGCAGAAGAAGAAGAAGAAACAGAAGAAGGAGAAGGAACAGAAGGAGAAGCAGAAGCAGAAGGAGAAGCAGAAATAGAAACATAAGCAGAAGAAGCAGTTGCAGGAGAAGCAGAAGCAGAAGAAACAGAAGAAGCTGAAGAAGCAGAAGGAGAACTTGAAGCAGATGGAGAAGCAGAAGCATCAGAAGCTGGAAAAGCAGAAGCAGAAGATACAGAACAAGCAGAAGAAGCAGAATGAGAAGCAGAAGAATAAGAAGGAGAAAGAGAAGGATTTAGGAGTAGGAGGAGCAGAAGCAGAATTAAAAGCAGAATAGAGAAGCAGAAGGAGAAGCAGTAGGAGAAACAGAAGAAGCAGAAGCAGAAGCAGAATGAGAATGAGAAGCACAAGGAGAAATTGAAGGAGAAGGAGAATGAGACGGAGAAGCGGAAGGAGAAGTAGGAGAAGCAGAAGAAGGAGAAGCAGGAGAAGCAGAAGCAGAAGAAACAGAAGAAGGAGAAGTGCAGAAGAAGAAGGAGAAACAGAAGCAGAAGGAGAAGCAGAAGAAGCAGAAGCTGAAGCAGAAGAAACTGAAAAAGCAGAAAAAGAAGAAGAAGCAGCAGCAGAAGAAGAAGCAGGAAAAGCAGAAGAAGAAGAAGGAGAAGGAGAAAGAGTAGGATTAGGAGTAGGAGAAAGAGACGGATAAGCAGAAGCAGAAAGAGAAGGAGAATGAGAAGGAGAAGCAGGAGAAGCAGAAGAAGCAGAAGCAGGAGAAGCAGAAGCAGAATGAAAAGCAGAAGAAGGAGAAATTAAAACAGAAGAAGATGCAGAAGGAGAAGCAGAAGCAGAAGCAGAAGGAGAAGCAGAAGAAGGAGAAGGAGAAGCAGAAGGATAAGAATAAAGAGAAACAGAAGGAGAAGCAGGAGAAGCATAAGCAGAAGAAATAGAAGAAGGAGAAGAAGCAGAAGCAGAAAGAGAAGCAGAAACAGAAGGAGAAGCAGAAATAGAAGCAGAAGAAGCCGAAGAAGCAGAAGCAGAACCTGAAGCGGAAGGAGAAGCAGAAGAAGCAGAATCTGGAGAAGAAGAAGGAGAACCAGAAGGAGAAGCAGAAGCAGAAAGAGAAGCAAAAGCAGAAGGAGAAGCAGAAGAAACAGAAGAAGCAGAAGCCGTAGCAGAAGAAGCTGAAGATGCAGAAGCAGAAAGAGAAGCAGAAGGAATAGCAGAAGAACGAGAAGGAGAAGGAGAAACAGAAGGAGAAGAAGAAGGAGAAGCAGAAGGAGAATCAGGAAAGGCAGAAGAAGCAGAATCAGACGGAGAAGCAGAAGAATGAGAAGGAGAAGCAGAAGCAGAAGAAGAGGCAGACGAAAAGCACAAGCAGAAGGAGATGCAGAAGGAGAAGCAGGAGAAGCAGAAGAAGCA
>NW_012302719.1:0-3154 GCF_000151885.1 Dipodomys ordii | reverse complement strand
ACAGTGGGGGACAAAGCGGGACACAGCGGGACACAGCGGGGACGCAGCGGGACACAGCGGGACATAGCGGGACACGGCGGGGGACACAGCGGGACACAGAGGGGGACACAGCGAGGACACAGCGGGACACAGAGGGACACAGCGGGGGACAGAGCGAGGACACAGTGGGGGACAAAGTGGGGGAAACAGCTGGACACAGCGGGGAACACAGCGAGGACACATCGGGACCCAGCGGGACACAGCGTCGATACAGCAGGGACACAGCGTTACACAGCATGGTACAAAGCTGTGGACACAACGGGACACAGTGGGGGCACAGCGGGACACAGTGGGACACAGCGGGACACAGCGGGACACAGCGGGGACAGAGCGGGACACAGTCGGGCACAGCGGGACACAGCGGGGGACACAGCGGGAGACAAAGAGGGACACCACGGAACACAGCGGGACACAGCAGGAAACAGCAGTGACACTGCGGGGACACAGTGGGACACAGCGGGGGACACAGCGGGACACAGAGGGGGACAGAGCGGGACACAGTGAGGGACACAGCCGGACACAGCAGGGGAAACAGTGGGGGACACAGCGGGACACAGCGGGACAAGGGCACAGCGGGACAGAGCGGGACACTGCAGGGCACAGCGGGGGACATAGCGGGACACAGCGGGGGACACAGCGAGGACACAGCGGAACACAGAGTGGGACACAGTGAGGACACAGCGGGACACAGCGGGACACAGCGGGACACAGCCGGGTCCCAGCAGTGGACACAGCGGGACACAGCGGGGGCACAGCGGGACACAGCGGGGGACACATGGAGGACTCAGCGGGACAAAGCGGGGACACAGCGGCAACTCACCGGGGGACACAGCGGGGGACAAAGCGGGACACCACAGAACACAGTGGGAAACAGCGGGACACAGCGTGGAAACTGCGGGGACACAGGGGGACAAAGCATGGGACACATAGGGACACAGCGGAGGACACAGTGGGGGACAAAGCGGGACACAGCGGGGAACACAGCGAGGACACAGCGGGACCCAGCGGTACACAGCGTCGATACAGCGGGGACACAGCCTTACACAGCGTAGTACACAGCTATGAACACAACGGGACACAGCGGGACACAGCGGGACACAGTGGGACACAGCGGGAACAAAGCTTGAGACACAGCGGTGTACAGAGCGGGAGACAGCGGGGGACACAGCGAGGACACAGCGGGACACAGCGCTGACACTGCGGGGGACAAAGCGGGGGACACAGCAGGGGACACAGCCGGACACAGCGGGACACAGGGGGGGACAAAGGGAGGACACAGCAGGACCCAGCCCGGGACACAGCGAGGACACATTGGGACACAGCGGGGACACAGCGGGACTCAGCGGGGGACACATCAGTACACAGCTGGACACAGCGGGTCAAAGCGAGGGACACAGCGGTGGACAGCGGGGGAAAGAGAAGGGACACAGCGGGACACAGAGGGGACACAGCTGGACACAGAAGGGTACACAGTGGGGCACAGCGGACACACAACAGGGACAGAGCTGGACACAGAGGGACACAGAGGGGACAGAGCGTGACACAGCAGGACACAGCGGGACACAGCGGGGAACACAGGGAGGACATAGCGGGACCCAGCGGGACCCAGCGCCGTTACAGCGGGGACACAGCGGGACACAGCGGGGTGCACAGCTGGGGACACAACGGGACACTCGGGGGACACAGCGAGGACACAGCGGGACACAGAGGGACACAGCGGGGACACTGCGGGAACATAGTGGGACACAGCGGAGACACAGATGGGACTCAGCGGGACAAAGTGGGGGACACAGCGGGACACAGCGGGACACAGCTAGGGACACAGTGGGACACAGCGGGGACAAAGCTTGAGACACAGCGGGGTACAGAGCGGGAGACATCGGGGGACACAACGAGGACACAGCGGGACACAGCGCTGACACTGCGGGGGACACAGCGGGGGACACAGCCGGACACAGCCGGACACAGCGGGGGACACAGGGGGGACAAAGCGGAACCCAGCGCGGGACAGAGCGAGGACACATTGGGACACAGCGGGGACACAGCGGGACTCAGGGGGGACACAGCAGTACACAGCGGGACACAGCGGGACACAGCGGGGGACACAGAGGGGTAAACAGCGGGGCACAGCGGGGAACACAGCGAGGATACAGCGGGACCAAGCGGGACACAGCGTTGATACAGCGGGGACACAGCGGGACACAGCGGGGACAGCTGGGTACACAACGGGACACAACGGGACACAGCGGGGGACACAGCGAGAACACAGCAGAACAAAGCGTGGGAAACAGCGAGGACACAGCGGGACACAGCGAGACACAGCGGGACACAGCGGGGACACAGCAGTAGACACAGCGGGACACAGCAAGGACACAGCGGGGACACAGCGGCACCCAGCAGGACACAGCGGGGCACTCAGCGGGACACAGCGGGACACAGCTTGGGACACAGCGGGAACACAGCAGGACACAGCTGGGGACACAACGAGGACACAGCGGGACACAGCGGGACACAGCGTGGGACAAAGCGGGAGATAGCAGGGGACACAGCGAGGACACAGCGGGACACAGTGGTGACACATAGAGGACTCAGCGGGGGACACAGTGGGGGACAGAGCGGGACACAGTGGGACCCAGCGGGGACAAATCATGAGACACAGCGGTGGACAGAGCGGGAGACAGAGGTGGACACAGCGAGGACACAGCGGGACACAGCGGGGACACAGAGGTGGCTCAGGGAGGCCACAGCGGGGGACAAAGCGGGACACCACGGACCACAGCGAGACACAGCGTGAAACAGCGGTGAACCTGCGGGGACACAGCGGGACACAGCGGGGGACACAGCGGGACACAGCGGGGACTCAGCGGGGACACATCGGGACCCAGCAGGACACAGCAGGACACAGCGGGGGACACAGCGGGACACAGCGGGGACACTGAGGGGACTCAGCAGGTGACATAGCGGGGGACAAATCGGGACACCTCAGGACACACTGGGACACAGCGGGACACAGCGGGGACACTGCGGGGACACAGCGGGACAAAGCGGGGGACCCAGCGGGACTCAGCGGGACCTAGTCAGGACCCAGCGGAGAAACAGCGGGGACACAGTGGGA
>NW_012302718.1:0-3154 GCF_000151885.1 Dipodomys ordii | reverse complement strand
GGGAACATAGCGGGACACAGCGGGGTACACAGCGGGACACAGCGGGACACAGCTTGGGACACAGCGGGGATACAGCGGGACACAGCGGGGGACACAGCTAGGACACAGCGGGACACAATGGGGACACAAAGGGGACTCAGCGGGGGAAACAGCGGGGGAAAAAGCGGGACACCATGGGACACAGTGTGACACAGCAGGACACAGAGGGAACACTGCGTCGACACAGCGGGACAAAGCGGGGGACACAGCGGGACACAGCGGGACACAGCGGGGGACACAGCGGGGGACAGTGGAGACAAAGAGAGGACACAGCGGGACACAGTGGTGACACAGCTGGACACAACGGAGTACACAGCGGGACACAGCGGGCACAAAGCGGGGACAGAGCGGGACACAGCGGGACACAGCGGGGGACACAGTTGGGACACAGTGGGACACAGAGGGGGACACAGCGAGGACACATTGGGACACAGGGGGGACACAGCGGGACTCAGCAGGCGATACAGCAGTACACAGCGGGACAATGCGGGACACAGCAGGGGACACAGAGGGGTACATAGCGGGACACAGCGGGGAACACAGCGAGGACACAGCGTCGATACAGCGGGTACACAGCATTACACAGCGTGTTACACAGCTGTGGACACCACGGGACACAGTGGGGACACAGAGGGACACAGCGGGACACAGTGGGACAAAGCAAGGACAAATCGTGAGACACAGCGAGGGACAGAGCGGGAGACAGCGGGGGACACAGCAACGACACAGCAGGGCACAGCGGGACACAGCAGGTACAGAGCGGGACACAGCGGGACACAGCGGGACACAGCGGGGGACACAGCGGGACACAGCGGGGGAGGCACCGAGGACACAGCGGGACACAGCGGGACAAAGCGGGGGACACAGCGGTGAAACAGCTGGACACAACGGAGTACATAGCGGGACACAGCGCGCACACAGGGGGACACAGCGGGACACAGCGGGACACAGCAGGGACAGAGCGGGACACAGCGGAACACAGTGGTACACAGCGGGGGACCCAGCGGGACCCAGCGGGGGACCCAGCTAGGACAAAGTGGGACACAGATGGGGACACAGCGAGGACACAGCGGGGGACACAGAAGGGGACACAGCGGGACACAGCGAGGAAGAGCGTAGATACAGGGGGACACAGCGTTACACAGCGTGGTACACAGCTATGGACACAACGGGACACAGTGTGGGCACAGAGGGACACAGCGGGACACAGTGGGACACAGCGGGGACAAAGCATGAGACACAGCGGGGTACAGAGTGGGAGACAGCGGGGGACACAGCGAGGACACAGCGGGGACTCAGCGGGGTCACAGCGGGATACACAGTTGTGGACACAATGGGACACAGTGTGGGCACAGCGGGACACAGCGGGAAAGAGTGGGACACAGAAGGGATAAAGCGTGAGACACAGAGGGGGACAGAGCGGGAGACAGTGGGGGCACAGCGAGGACACAGCGGGACACAGCGGGACACAGCGGGGGACACAGCTAGGACACAGCGGGGCACAGCGGGACACAGTGGGGACACAAAGGGGACTCAGCGGGGGAAACAGCGGGGGAAAAAGCGGGACACCATGGGACACAGTGTGACACAGCAGGACACAGAGGGAACACTGCGTCGACACAGTGGGACAAAGCGGGGGACACAGCGGGACACAGCGGGACACAGCGGGGGACACAGCGGGAGACAGTGGAGACAAAGAGAGGACACAGCGGGACACAGCGGTGACACAGCTGGACACAACGGAGTACACAGCGGGACACAGCGGGCACAAAGTGGGGACAGAGCTGGACACAGCTGGACACAGCGGGACATAGCGGGGGACACAGCGGGACACAGAGGGGGACACAGTGAGGACACAGTGGGACACAGGGGGGGACACAGCGGGGGACACAGCGGGACACAGCGAGGAACAGCATAGATACAGCGGGGACACAGCGTTACACAGCGTGGTACACAGCTGTGGACACAACAGGACACAGCGTGGGCACAGCGGGACACAGCGGGACACAGTGGGAAACTGCGGGGACAAAGAGTGAGACACAGCGGGGAACAGAGTGGGAGACAGCAGGGGACACAGCGGGGACTCAGCCGGGTCACAGCGGGATACAGCGGGACACAGAGTGACACAGCGGGACACAGAGTGACACAGCGGGACTCAGCAGGGTTACAGCGGGACACAACGGGACACAGCAGGACACAGCGTGACACAGCTGGGACACAGCAGGGACACAGCAGGGACACAGTGGGGGACACAGCGGGACAAAACGGGACACAGCGGGGGACACAGTAGGACAGAGCAGGGGACACAGTGGGGGACAGAGGAGGACACCACGAATAACAGAGCAAGGACACAGCGGGACCCAGCGGGACCCAGCCTTGATACAGCGGGATTCACAGCGTTACACAGCGGGTTACACAGCTGGGGACACAAAGGGACACAGTGGTGTACACAGCGGGACACAGCAGGACAGAATGGGACACAGACGGGATAAAGCGTGAGACACAGCGGGGGACAGAGCAGGAGACAGCGGGGGACACAGCGAGGACAGAGAGGGACACAGCGGGGACACAGCGGGGACTCAGCTGGGGACACAGCGGGGGACAAAGCGGGACACCACTGACACAGCGGGACACAGCGCGAAACAGCGGTGACCCTGCGGGGACACAGCGGGACACAGCGGGACAGAGTGGGGGACACAGCGGGACACAGCGGGGGACAGAGCGTGAGACACAGCGAGACACATCAGAGACAAAGCTATACACAGTGGGGTACATAGAGGGACACAGCGAGGAAACAGCGGGGGACACAGCGGGACACAGCGGGGAACACAGCGAGGACACAGTGGGACACAGCGGGACACAGCGTCGATACAGCGAGGACACAGTGGGACACAGCGGGGTACACAGCTGGGGACACAACGGGACACAGCGGGGGACACATTGAGGACACAGCAGGACACAGCGGGGGACACAGGGGGGACACAGCGGGACACAGAGGGGAAAACAGCGAGTACACATTTGGACACAGCGGGGACACAGCAGGACTCAGCGGGGGACACAGCAGTACGCATCGGGACACAGCGGGACACAGCGGGGGACACAGAGGGGTACACAG
>NW_012302717.1:0-3154 GCF_000151885.1 Dipodomys ordii | reverse complement strand
TCAACACAGCTGGGGACACAACAGGACACAGCGGGTGACACAGCGAGGACGCATTTTGGGACACAGCGGAACTCAGCGGGGGACAAAGCGGGAGACAGCGGGGGACACAGCGAGCACACAGCAGGACACAGCGGCCACACAGAGGGGACTCAGTGGGGGACACAGCGGGGGACAAAGAGGGACAACACGGGACACACTGAGACACAGCGGGACACAGAGGGACACTGTGGGGACACAGTAGGACAAAGCGGGGGACACAGCGGGACACAACGGAACAAAGCGGGGGACAGAGCGGAGACAGAGTAGGGCCACAGAGGGACACCTCGGTGACACAGTTGGACACAACGGGATACACAGCGCTATACAGCGGGCACACAGCGGGACACAGCGGGCACACAGCGGGGACAGAGCGGGACACAGTCGGACAGAGCTGCACACAGTGGGGGACACAGCGGGACACAGCGGGGGACCCAGCAAGGACACAGCGGGACACAGCGGGGGACACAGCGAGGACACAGCGGGGGACACAGCAGGGGACACAGCAGGACACAGCGGGGAACACAGCGAGGACACAGCGGGACACAGCGGGACACAGCGTCGATACAGAGGGGACTCAGCGGAGGACACAGTGGGGGAAACAGCGGGGGACAAAGTGGGACACCACGGGACACAGTGTGACACAGCGGGACACAGCGGGGACACTGCGGGGACACAGCAGGACAAAGCGGGGGACATAGCGGGACACAGCGGCACACAGCGGGGGACACAGCCGGACACAGCGGGGGAAACAGTGGGGGACACAGTGGGACACGGTGGGACACAGCGGGGGACACATGGGGAACACAGCGGGACACAGCGGGGACACAGCGGGACTCAGCGGGGGACACAGCAGTATACAGCAGGACACAGCGGGGACACAGCAGGGACACAGCGGGGGACACAGCGGGACACAGCGGGACACAGCGGGAGACACAGCGGGACACAGAGGGGGACACAGAGGGGTACACAGCGGGACACAGCAGGGAACACAGCGGGTCACAGTGGGACACAGCGGGAACACAGCTGGACACAGCGGCGTACACAGTGGGACACAGGGGGCACACAGTGGGGACACAGCGGGGGACACAGCGGGACACAGTGGGTCACATTGGGGGACACAGCGGGGGACAGCAGAGGACAGAGAGGGGACACAGCGGCGACACAGATGGGACGCAGCTGGAGACACAGCGTGGGACAAAGTGGGACACCACGGGACACAGCGTTACACAGCGGGACACAGCGGGACACAGCGGGGGACAGCGGGGGACACAGCGGGACACAGTGGGCTACCCAGTGAGGACACAGCGGGACACAACAGGGGACACAGCGAGGACACAGTGGGGGACACAGCGGGACACAGTGGGGAACACAGCGAGGACACAGCGGGACACAACGGGACACAGCGTCGATACAGCGGGGAGGCAGCGTTACACAGCGTGGTACACACTGTGGACACAACGGGACACAGTGGGGGCACAGCGGGACACAGCGGGACACAGTGGGACACAGCGGGGACAAAGCGTGAGACACAGCGAGGGACAGAGAGGGAAACAGCAGGGGACACAGCGAGGAAACAGCGGGACACAGCGGTGACACAGTGGGGACTCAGCGGGGGACACAGTGGGACACAGCGGGGGACACTGCGGGACACAGCGGGGGACACTTCCGGACACAGTGTGGGACAGAGCGTGGGACACAGCGAGACACAGCGGGGACAAAGCTGGACACAGCGGGGTACACAGAGGGACACAGCAGGGACACAGCGAGGAAACAGCGTGACACAAAAGGACACAGCTGGACACAGCGGGGTACACAGCGGTTCACAGCGGGCACACAGCGGGGACACAGCGGGACACAGCGGGGACACAGTCGGACACAGCGGGACACAGCGGGGGATACAGCGGGACACAGCGGGGGACCCAGCGAGGACACAGCGGGACACAGCAGTGGACACAAAGGGGAACACAGTGGAACACAGCGGGGAACACAGCGAGGACACAGCGGGACACAGCAGAAACACTGCGAGGTCACAGCGGGGGACAAAACGGGACAACACGGGACACAGTGTGACAGAGTGGGAAACAGCGGGGACACTGCAGGGGCACAGCAGGACAAAGCGGGCGACACAGTGAGACACAGCGGGGGACACAGCGGGGGACAGCAGGGGACAGAGAGGGGACACAGCGGGACACAGCAGGGGACACAGAGGGGTACACAACGGGACACAGCCGGAAACACAGCGCGGACACAGCGGTACACACCGGGACACAGCGTCAATACAGCGGGGACAGAGAGAGTCACAGCAGGGACACAGCGGGACACAGCGGGACACAGCGGGGGACACAGCGGGACACTGCGGGGACACAGCGGGACACAGCGGGACACAGCGGGGGACACAGCGGACCACAGCGTGGGACACAGCGAGGACACAGCAGGACACAGCGGGACACAGCGGCGACACAGCAGGGACACAGCAGGGACACAGCGGGGACACAGCGGGGGACACAGCGGGACACAATGGGGAACACAGCGGGACACAGCGGGGGACCCAGCGAGGACATAGCGGGACACAGCGGGGGACACAGCGAGGACACAGCGGTGGACACAGCGGGAAACACTGCGAGGTCACAGCGGGGGTCAAAGCGGGACAACACGGGACACAGTGTGACACAGTGGGACACAGCGGGGACACTGCAGGGGCACAACGGGACACAGTGGGCGACACAGCGAGACACAGCGGAGGACACAGCGGGGGACAGCAGGGACACAGCAGGGACACAGCGGGGACACAGTGGGGGCACAGCGAGACACAGCGGGACACAGTGGGACACAGCGGGGACAAAGCGTGAGACACAGCGGGGTACAGAGCTGGAGACAGCGGGGGACACAGGAGGACACAGGGGGACACAGCATTGACACAGCGGGGTCTCAGCGGGGGACACAGCTGGAGACAAAGAGTAACACCATGGAACACAGCGGGACACAGCAGGAAACAGCAGTGACACTGCGGGGACACAGTGGGACACAGCGGGGGACACAGCGGGACACAGAGGGGGACAGAGCGGTACACAGTGGGGGACAGAGCGTGGGACACAGCGAGACACAGCGGGGACAA
>NW_012302716.1:0-3154 GCF_000151885.1 Dipodomys ordii | reverse complement strand
CACGCCCACTTTGTCCCGCTGTGCCCCTGCAGTGTCCCCACTGTGTCACACTGTGTCACACTGTGTCCCGTGTTGTCCCGCTTTGGCCCCCGGTGTGACCTCCCTGTGTTTCTCGCTTTGTCCCGCTGTGTACCCTTCTGTGTCCCACGCTGTGTCCCGCTGTGTACCCCGCTGTGTCCAGCTGGGTCCTCTCTTTGTCCCTCGCTGTCTCCTGCTTTGTCCTACGCTGTGTCCCGCTGTGACCCGCTGTGTCCTCGCTGTGTCCCCTGCTGTGTCCCGCTGTGTTCCCCGCTGTAACCCGCTGTGTCCCGCTGTGTCCCCCACTGTGTCCCTGCTGTCTCCCCGCTGTGTCCCACTGTGTCCCGTTGTGCCCCCACTGTGTCCCGTTGTGTCCACAGTGTGTACCACGCTATGTAACGCTGCCTCCCCGCTGTATCGACGCTGTGTCCCGTTGTGTCCCGCTGTGTCCTCCCTGTGTTCCCCACTGTGTCTCGCTGTGTCCGCAGCTGTGTCCCCCGCTGTGTCCTCGCTGTGCCCCCTGTTGTGTCCCGCTGTGTCCCGCTGTGTCCCCCGCTTTGTCCTGCTGTGTCTCCCCAGTGTCCCCGCTGTGTCCGGCTGTGTCACACTGTGTCCCGTGGTGTCCCACTTTGTCCCCCGCTGTGTCCCCCGCTGTGTCCCCCACTGAGTCCCCTCTGTTTCGACGCTGTGTCCCGCTGTGTCCCGCTGTGTCCTCGCTGTGTTCCCCGCTGTGTCCCGCTGTGTCCCCCGTTGTGTCCACCGCTGTGTCCTCGCTGTGTCCCCCGCTGTGTCCCGCTGTGTCCTCGCTGTGTCCCCCGCTGTGTCCCGCTGTGTCCCACGCTGTGTCCCGTTGTGTCCGACTGTGTCCCGCTCTGTCCCCACTGTGTCCCGCTGTGTCCCGCTGTGTCCCTGCTGTGTGCCCGCTGTGTCCCGCTGTGTACCCCGCTGTGTCCAGCTGTGTCCTTTTGTGTCACACTGTTTCCCTCTGTGTCCCTGCTGTGTCCCTCTGTGTACCCCGCTGTGTCCAGCTTTTTCCCCGCTGTGTCTCGCTGTGTCCCATGCTCTGTCCAACACTGTGTCCCGCAGTGTCCCCCTCTGTGTCCCGCTGTGTCCCCCGCTGTCTCCCACTTTGTCCCACGCTTTGTCCCGCTCTATCCCGCTGTGTCCTCGCTCTGTCCCCCGCTGTGTCCCGCTGTGTCCCCGCTGTGTCCCAAGCTGTGTCCCGCTGTGTTCCGCTGTGTCCTCGCTGTGTCTCCTGCTGTGTCCCATTGTGTCCCCAGCTGTGTACCCCGCTGTGTCCGGCTGTGTGCCCGCTGTATCGACGCTGTGTCCCGCTGGGTCCCGCTGTGTGCCCCACTGTGACCCTCTGTGTCCCCAACTGTGTACCCTGCTGTGTAACGCTGTGTCCCGGCTGTATCGACGCTGTGTCCCGCTGTGTCCCGCTGGGTCCTGCTGTGTCCCGCTGTGTCCCACTGTGTCCCGTGGTGTCCCAGTTTGTCCCCGCTGTGTCTCGTTGTGTCCCACGATCTGTCCCACACTGTGTCTCGCAGTGTCCCCCGCTGTGTCCCGCAGTGTCCCCCGCTGTGTCCTGCTGTGTCCCCCGCTGTGTCCCACTGTGTCCCCCGCTGAGTCCCCGCTGTGTCACCGCTGTGTCCCGCTGTTTCCTCGCTGAGTCCCCTGCTGTCTCCCTTTCTGTGCCCCACTGTGTCTCACGCTTTGTCCTCGCTGTGTCCCACTGTGTCCCGCTGTGTCCCGCTGTGCCCCCACTGTGTCCCCGCTGTGTCCCTGCTGTGTCCCTGCTGTGTCGCCGCTGTGTCCCGCTGTGTCCTGCTGTGTCCTCGCTGTGTCCCACGCTGTGTTCCGCTGTGTCCCCCGCTGTGTCCTGCTGTGTCCCGCTGTGTCCCCGCTGTGTCCCGCTGTGTCCTCGCTGTGTCCCCAGCTGTGTACCCCACTGTGTCCCGCTGTGTCCCTGCTGTATCGACGCTGGGTCCCGCTGGGTCCCGCTGTGTCCTCCCTTTGTCCCCCGCTGTGTCCCGCTGTGTCCGGCACTGTGTCCCGCTGTGTCTACTGCTGTGTCCCCGCTGTGTCCTGCTGTGTCCAACTGGGTTTCTGCTGTATCCACGCTGGGTACCGCTGTGTCATCCCTGTGTCCCCTGCTGTGTCCCGCTGTGTCCCCCGCTGTGTCTCTGCTGTGTCCCCGCTGTGTCCCGCTGTGTACTGCTGTGTCCCCCGCTGAGTCCCGCTGTGTCCCAATGTGTCCCAATGTGTCCTCGGTCTGTCCCCCACTGTGTCCCGTTGTGTCCTCCCTGTGCCCCCGCTGTGTCCTGCTGTGTCCTCCGCTGTGTCGCCCGCTATGTCCAGCTGTGTCCCCCGCTGTGTCCCCCTGTGTCCTTGCTGTGTCCCATGCTGTGTGCCGCTGTGTCCTCGCTGTGTCCCCCGCTGTGTCCCGCTGTGTCCTGCTGTGTCACGCTGTTTCCCCTCTGCGTCCCCGCTGGGTCCCTCTGTGTACCCCGCTGTGACCAGCTTTGTCCCCGCTGTGTCTCGCTGTGTCCCACGCTCTGTCCCCCACTGTGTCTCGCTCTGTCCCCCTCTGTGTCCCGCTGTGTCCCCCGCTGTGTCCCACTGTGTCCACACAGTATCACTGCTGTTTCCTGCTGTGTCCCGCTGTGTTCCGTGGTGTCCCTCTTTGTCTCCCGCTGTGTCCCCCGCTGAGACCCCGCTGTGTCAACGCTGTGTCCTGCTGTGTCCTCGCTGTGTCCCCCGCTGTATCCAGCTCTGTCCTCCGCTGTGTCTCACGCTTTTTCCCCGCTGTGTCCCACTGTGTCCCGCTGTGTCCCGCTGTGTCCCCCGATGTGTCCCTTTGTGTCCCCAGCTGTGTACTCCGCTGTGTCCCGCTGTGTACCCCGCTGTGTCCCGCTATGCTCCCGCAGAGTCCCCGCTGTGTCCTGCTGTGTCCACCCTGTGTCCCCCGCTGTGTCCTGCTGTGTCCCCCGCTGTGCCCCGCAGTGTCCAGCTGTGTCCCGCTGTGTCCTCGCTGTGTCCCACTATGTCCCCCCTGTTTCCCCGCTGGGTCCTGCTGTGTCCACAAATGTGTCCCCCGCAGTGTCCCGCTGTGTCCCCGCCGGTTCACCGCTGT
>NW_012302715.1:0-3154 GCF_000151885.1 Dipodomys ordii | reverse complement strand
TTCTCATGGACACTGCGGGACCCAGCAGGACACAGCGGGGGACACAGCGGGACACTGCGGGACACAGCGGGGGACACAGCAGGGATACAGCGGGGGACACAGCAGGGACACAGTGGGACACAGTAAGACACAGCGTGGGACAAAGCGGGAGACAGCGGAGGACACAGCGAGGACACAGCTGGACACAGCGGGGACACAGAGGGGACTCAGCGGGGGACATAGAGGGGAAAAAGCGGGACACCACGGGACACAGTAGGACACAGCGGGACACAGCGGGAACACTGCGGGACACAGCCGGGGGACACAGCGGTGGACAGCGGGGGAAAGAGAAGGGACACAGCGGGACACAGAGGGGACACAGCTGGACACAGAAGGGTACACAGCGGGGCACAGCGGACACACAACAGGGACAGAGCTGGACACAGAGGGACACAGAGGGGACAGAGCGTGACACAGCGTGACACAGCGGGAAACAGCAGGGGACTCAGTGGGACACAGCGGGGGACACAGGGAGGACACAGCTGGACACTGAATGAGACAGAGAGAGGACACAGCCGGACACAGCGAAACACAGAGTGACACAGTGGGGACACAGCAGGGGACACAGCGGGACACAGCCGGGGACACAGAGGAACACAGCGGGGTACACAGCAAGGACAAAGCGGGACACAGCGGGGGACACAGCGAGGACACAGCGGGACACAGCGGTGACACAGCGGGACACATCTGGGGGACACTGCGGGACACAGCGGGACACAGCGGGGACACAGCAAGGACACAGCGGGGAACACAGCGGGACACAGCCGGACACAGCCGGGGACACAGCGGGACACAGTGAGAGACACAGCGGGGGACACAGTGGGACACAGCGGGAAACAAAGAGAGGACACAGCGGTATCCAGCTGGACACAGCATCGATAGAGCGGGGACACAGCGGGACACAGCGGTGACACAACCCGACTCAGCGGGGGACACTGCGGGACCCAGCGGAACCCAGCGGGGACACAGCAAGGACACAGCGGGGGACACAGCGGGACACAGCGGGACACAGCGGGGGACACAGCGAGTGACACAGCGGGGGACACAGCGGGACACAATGGGGAATACAGAGAGAGACACAGCAGGACCCAGCGAGACACAGCGTCGATACAGCAGGGACACAGCGGGGTACACAGCTGTTGACACAACGGGACACAGTGGGGGACACAGCGGGACACAGCGGGGCACAGCAGGGACAAAATGGGAGACACAGTGGGGAACAGAGCAGGACACAGCGGGGGACACAGAGAGGACACAGTGGGGACACAGCGAGACTCAGCCCGGGACACAGCGGGGGACAAAGCGGGACACCACGGGACACAGTGGGACACAGCGGGGTCACTGCGGGACACAGTGGAGGACAAAGCGGGACACAACGGGACACAGCGGGACCGCAGCGGGACACAGCGGGACACAGCGGGACACGGCGGGACACAGCGGGACACGGCGGGGGACACAGCGGGACACAGAGGGGGACACAGCGAGGACACAGCGGGACACAGAGTGACACAGCGGGGGACACAGCGAGTACACAGTGGGGGACAAAGAGGGGGAAACAGCTGGACACAGCGGGGAACACAGCGAGGAAACATCGGGGCCCAGCGGGACACAGCGTCGATACAGCGGAGACACAGCGTTACACAGCATGGTACAAAGCTGTGGACACAACGGGACACAGTGGGGGCACAGCGGGACACAGCGGGACACAGTGGGACACAGCAGGACACAGCGGGACACAGCGGGGACAGAGCGGGACACAGTCGGACACAGCGGGACACAGCGGGGGACACAGCGGGAGACATAGAGGGACACCACGGAACACAGCGGGACACAGCAGGAAACAGCAGTGACACTGCGGGGACACAGTGGGACACAGCGGGGGACACAGCGGGACACAGAGGGGGACAGAGTGGGACACAGTGGGGGACACAGCTGGACACAGCAGGGGAAACAGTGGGGGACACAGCGGGACACAGCGAGGACACAGCGGGACAGAGCGGGACACTGCAGGGCACAGCGGGGGACACAGCGGGACACAGCGGGGGACACAGCGAGGACACAATGGAACACAGAGTGGGACACAGTGAGTACACAGCGGGACACAGCGGGACACAGCCGGGTCCCAGCAGTGGACACAGCGGGACACAGCGGGGGAAACAGCGGGACACAGCGGGGGACACATGGAGGACTCAGCGGGACAAAGCGGGGACACAGCGGCGACTCACCGGGGGACACAGCGGGGGACAAAGCGGGACACCACAGAACACAGTGGGAAACAGCAGGACACAGCGGGGAAACTGCGGGGACACAGGGAGACAAAGCGTGGGACACATAGGGACACAGCGGGGGACACAGTGGGGGACACAGCGGGACACAGCGGGACACAGCAGGGGGACACAGCGAGGACAACACGGAACACAGCGGGACACAGTGGGAAACAGAGGGGAACCTGCGGGGACACAGTGGTACACAGTGGGGGACACAGTGGGAAACAGCGGGGGACACAGCGGAACACAGTGGGGGACAAAGCCAGGACACAGCGGGACACAACGGGACACAGCAGGGGGACACAGCGAGGACACCACGGAACACAGCGGGACACAGCGGGAAACAGAGGGGAACCTGCGGGGACACAGTGGTACACAGTGGGGGACACAGTGGGAAACAGCGGGGGACACAGCGGGACACAGTGGGGGACAGAGCGTGGGACACACCGAGACACAGCGGGGACAAAGCTGGACACAGCGGGGTACACAGAGGGACACAGCTGGGACACAGCGGGGAAACAGCGTGACACAGCAGGACACAGCGGGAAACAGCGGGGGACACAGCGAGGACACAGCGGCACACAACGGGGGACACAGCAAGGACACAGTGGGACACAGCGGGGGACACAGCAAGACATAGCGGGGGACACAGCGGGGGACACAGAGGGACACAACGGGACTCAGCGGGGGACACAGCAGTACACAGCGGGACACAGCGGGGACATAGCAGGCGACACAGCGGGGGACACAGGGATGACACAGCGGGACCCAGCGGGACCCAGAGGGACCCAGCGTCGATACAGCAGGACACAGCGGGACACAGAGGGTAAAAAAGCGAGGACACAGCG